>NC_054707.1:66104654-66125165 GCF_016097555.1 Gigantopelta aegis | reverse complement strand
TAAACAGTATTAAAACCTCTACCAACACAAAATAAACAGCATTAAAACCTCTACCATCACAAAATAAACAGTATTAAAACCTCTACCAACACAAAATAAACAGCATTAAAACCTCTACATCACAAAATAAACAGCATTAAAACCTCTACCAACACAAAATAAACAGCATTAAAACCTCTACCAACACAAAATAAACAGTATTAAAACCTCTACATCACAAAATAAACAGCATTAAAACCTCTACCAACACAAAATAAAACAGCATTAAAACCTCTACCAACACAAAATAAACAGTATTAAAACCTCTACCAACACAAAATAAACAGCATTAAAACCTCTACCGGCACAAAATAAAACAGCATTAAAACCTCTACCGGCACAAAATAAACAGCATTAAAACCTCTACCAACACAAAATAAACAGTATTAAAACCTCTACATCACAAAATAAACAGCATTAAAACCTCTACCAACACAAAATAAACAGCATTAAAACCTCTACCAACACAAAATAAACCACACACAAAATAAAAAGTATTAAAACCTCTACATCACAAAATTAAAACCTCTACCAACACAAAATAAACAGCATTAAAACCTCTACCAACACAAAATAAACAGCATTAAAACCTCTACCAACACAAAATAAACAGTATTAAAACCTCTACCAACACAAAATAAACAGCATTAAAACCTCTACCGGCACAAAATAAAACAGCATTAAAACCTCTACCGGCACAAAATAAACAGCATTAAAACCTCTACCAACACAAAATAAACAGCATTAAAACCTCTACTAAACAGAATTAAAACCTCTACCAACACAAAATAAACAGTATTAAAACCTCTACCAACACAAAATAAACAGCATTAAAACCTCTACATCACAAAATAAACAGTATTAAAACCTCTACCAACACAAAATAAACAGCATTAAAACATCTACCAACACAAAATAAACAATATTAAAACCTCTACATCACAAAATAAACAGCATTATAACCTCTACCAACACAAAATAAACTTCATGGTATTATCAATCTCAGAATATAGATGAAAATTTACTTTGTTTTTTTGTTTCTAGTCTTTTTCAGCTCAGTGGTAGAAAAAAAGGTTTCTTTTGTTTAACAACATCACCAGAGTATTTCGATTTATTAATCACTGGCTACTGATTGTCTAACATTTGATAATTTTGACACATTCTTCAAATAAAACCCACAATATTTTTTCATTTTCTGACAGAAAGGACATAACATACCATGGCCTTTGATATATCAGTCATAAGGCACTGGTGGAACAGGAAAAAAAAAACCACTGAGTAAATGTATCCACCAAGGACATTTTATGCTATTTTATACCACACAGATATTCAAAGAGGAAACACACTGCCACCATGCAATTAGCAGCAAGACATCTTTTTTATGCATCATCCCAGACAGGCAGTACATACCATGGCCTTTGTTACAGCAGTTGTGGAGTACTGGCTGAAATGAAAAATAGCCCTATGGGCCCACTGATTGGGATCAATCCTAGACTGAGTGCTTTACCACTGGGCTACATCCCACCCCTATGGACTGATGGACATGCAGAGGCATGGTCACATCTGTGTCACTCAAAACAAATGAAAGTCTGAAATACCATCTGTAGAATATCCTTTAGTGGATTCCTGCAACATCATGGTTCCACCTCCAGCCTTCAACATCTCCATCAACTTCTGGTTCTCCTCCCTCAGTTCTCGAATCAGCTTGTCTGTCGGGCTCTCGTTGATGACTGCCATCGTTTTGATGGCCTTCGCACGATCAGCTGTAAACAGAAAACATGAAATGGATCAACGTTTAAATCACAGATCCTGGTTTCAGCCAGTGATAATGGATGCAAACCTGTAAAACATCTCGATAAAGTTACAACAGAGTGAAACAAGAGTCTGTGATGCTGAAATGGGGAAATACCCTCTGAAAATAGTCTAGAGATCGACTCCATAACAGTTATTTCTTACAGGTACATGTGTGTTTAGAATTATGAAAAATTAATTTCATAGTATTACAAACATTAAGATGACCAGAAATACTATGGATGTTTGGAAATGGATAATCTAAACAATAAAATGTAAGTAGTGTCCGATTTAAATTATAAAAAATGGCTCTGACAATAAATATGTATTTAAAAACTAGGGCTGTTAATTTAACATCACTTGATCATCACAAATCTTTATCTCCTGGGTTTGTTCTGAACTGAAGTTATCTGCATTCTATGATCAATTATGTTTCAATATAACAGTACTTTGTACTCATGGCTACAAAACATTTATCAATTGCAACTGTACAAATTTAGTTGCTATTACATCCCGAAAATCAGACATTGTCAACAGCAAGAAAAATGCTCTAACATCCAACCTCGATAGCTACTGTGCCCTTTTCATAACATCCTCTGGTGTGAAAAATACTGAAAACTTGCGAAAGAATGGATGGTTTGACAAAACAATAAGCAGAATTTTTATCTTGATTTTTAGTAACCAAACATGCTTGTAACCATTCTGTTATTAAACTGAATGTAAAACTTGGCATGCTCCCAAAAAACCCATAAACAACATTAAGATTCTCCCACTGTGTATACATTTAAATCTAAATGTAGACAAGGTATCTTCATAATCAATATAAACTTTTACCAAATTAAAGAGTAGAAAGGGCCTCTTCTTAATCAATATAAAACATTTACCAAATCTAGGGTGCAAAAGGTAATTAAATTACCAAATCTAAGAGTAGAAAGAGTCTCTTCATAATTAATGTCGGCAGGGCTCAAGGCTGCAATCTAAAAGCAAATAATTAAAAATGTAAAAATATTCTGGCAAAATTATTAAAACATAACTACAATAAAATATCCTTAAAGTTGAACTTAATTAACAAAACTATAACTAAATTTTTTTTGCATCTATACACTTTACGGCAATCTGATTGGTCCAGAGGTGCTTACTTTTTTTCATTCATATCTCGATGAACCGAAAATATTTAAGCCACACCTACTACCCCCACCTCCCACTGACTCGCACTACTTTTGTGCAACATGCCGGATTATTCTGGCAATCATATTTAGATATTTTGAAGAAAACACATGTGAAAGCTACAAAAAATGTATACGATAAATTAATGGAAAATGCTACAGGCAGAGTAGACATGTAGATATACATGTATATGCTTTTTAAAACACAACCAAAAAAATACCTCTTCGCTAATCATGACATGAGACTTGGTCGGTGGCCAAAGAAATGAAGTAGGAAACTTCATGCCTGTAACTTACTTGTAAGCGATGTTCTACAGCTGTTGGCGAAAATTAAATGGTTCCACCAACAGCATAAATGTTAGACACATTCCCTTCATTCACTTTCATAAAATATAAACTAAACACGAATAGGACAATTCCTTCCAATATAACTGGCAGCTAGAGGAAATGACATGATTTACAAAAAATCACCTGGTTCAAATAATAGTGAATGACCGTTCGCATTCTTACGCAACATAAGTATCAATGAAATTTACACAAACAATACTAAAGGTGAATTTAAAGACAAACAAACTAAATTCAATTATGTGTTGTTAAAGTATGCATATAAATTTAATTATAAGATTTGACCGCAATTATTGTTTGGTTCATGCAAGTATGCACCTAAAAAATGATGTGCACACTTTTGTATATCCCCCTATGTGGAGTCATATAGTGTGCACATTGTTTTTTTGGTTTATACTTGCATGAACCAAAAAATAATTGTGGTAAATTCTTAAATGACACATAAAATATGTAAAATATGTAAAATTACAATCATACTCGCATACAAGTATGCTGTATGATTTTAAAATCAAATGACATTTTGGTTTGTGCTTGAACGTTAATTGCATACAAATAATGTAAAAAGTTATGATTAAGTTGTGATCATCATAAATATATTTATAAATCTTACCATGATTGTTTTGCTGTTGCCACCAAGGGCATTTTGTAGTAGTCTAGTCAAAACAGAATCTCGAAATGGAACTAAAACAAAAAGAAATTATGTTCCGATATACTGAGACTTGTATAAGAGAAAATATAGTAAAAGAAAGAGAGAGTTCATAAAATTCCACTGTGATGGAGAATAATCACATGTCAGTTTAAAAAATAAAACAGACCCCCAAAATTGAACGAGATATCACCAAAATATATTTAATATATTTCTAATATAGGCCCTGGTTGATGATAATACTAAAATATTGTAAAGGTATATATTACAAGTATATAATTAAATTTCTGTTACATTCATTACAATGTATGTCATCCCACTGTTCAGACATAGCAACGGGAGTTTGTTCATTTTTCGATGAACATAAAAATTACGTCATCAGAGAACGTCATATCTGATGTCTGATGATACATGTTATATCTTATTGAGCGTTATGGTTTATGGATAAAAAATAATTCAAAATAAAGTATGACATTTTAGTGTTATTATTAGCCTGTATGATTCAATTTAAATTATAAGTATTGTCTGTTATTTCTTTTACGTTCATCTGGGTAAGAAAACCGATGAATTGACGTTTAACTTCATAATGAATAAAGTAAAAATTGATATAAAAACATGTTGTTAAGTTTTAAACTCATACCAACTAAAATTATTTTTAAAAATTGTAAAAGAAATCCAGTATAAATAAATATGTTTCTTTACAAAATACCATTAAATTAAACATATTAAATCTCATTTTCCAGATAATGCAGTAGAAACAGACTAAATGTAGAACTGCGCGTGCTTTAGTAAACCAGTCTGGGAATGGCAGTCCTCTGTGGCGATGCAAGAGGGATGGAATAAACTTTGTGGTGATACAAGAGGGGGAAATTCCCAGCAAATTATTTGCTCGGGAGTGGCTGTTCTCCTAGATAGAGATCCATGGAATCATCCACTGTTTTGCAAAATGCCCATTCGACTCTGCTTTGTGCAGAGATACGGCCCTGATCATGTATTACGGTTGTGTCATTCAGATTACCTTGGATGTTCCATCAATTGCATTAAAACTTGTATCACAAAAAAGTTATCCTATGTAATTTGATGGTAATTTGTTAAGAATTTCTGTTTTAATTTACACTGCACTTTTACCCCCAATAAAATGTTATTTGAGATGGTATGGGTTTAAAACTTAATAAATTAATGTTTTTATGTGAATTTTATCTTTATTCATTATGTTGGCGCTGTCAAAATATAGAACATATTCTAGGTCTTCTGCTGGATAGATCTGTAGTTCGCGCCAACATAGACGCAGTGTGTTTTGTCACATTCAATTCAGTATCAGTGTGTTTCTTTTTTAACTAGTACCATACTCACCAGACACTAAAATTCTTAGTCGCCCAATGGACTACCTTTGTAAAATTCTTAGTCGCCCTTAGCCAATAAAGGTCACCACAGGCGACCGGGCGACCGCTAATTTTCAACCCTGCTTCACCGATTCACACAGTTTACGGATGATTTTGTTTTGTTCATACCCTGATGAACGTAAATGAAATAACAAACAATCCTTAAATACAACAGCAGGGGTTGGAAATTGGTTGCCTTTATTTATTATACCCCTTGTAAAATATGTTGACAAATTCTGTTAATTACCCAAAACTTTCTTCTTGCCAGATGATTGATCAGCGAGAGCCTTTATACAGTTTCCCAGAGTGCTCAGTGACTGGTTGATGGCCGAGCCTTCCTTGAGGCGATTACCAGTCGCTCCCGTACTGTCAGCACGTTCACTGCAAATTGGGTTTTAAATATGTTATATTAGTATTGTATATATACTTGGTGTGTATCTGTGTGCTTGTGTATGCATGCATGCATTTTGTGCATGTGTATGTGTATGTATGGCAGAACAAAGAGAATGAGAAAAGAGAAAGACCTAAATACAGAGAGAGAGAGAGAGAGAGAGAGAGAGAGAGAGAGAGAGAGAGAGAGAGAGAGAGAGAGAGAGAGAGAGAGAGGAGAGGGAGAGAGAGAGAGAGAGAGAGAGAGAGAGAGAGAGAGAGAGAGAGAGAGAGAGAGAGAGAGAGAGAGAGATTGGATAAACTAAAATATAATACCAATTATCTGGAAGAGATTGATGTTTTACATATTAAAAAACATGAGTTGCTAATTCTATTTATCATGTAACACTTCAAAAATAACATTCAATATTTAGTCAATAAAGCCGCCTCCATCAGTAATATGATATGATGTTTTTGCAGTACACAAATGTAGTTTGACATCACACTTTACTAACTAAGTGTTAACAAAACATTATGTCAGGTATACAGGTCTTGTTGGCTTGTAAACAAATGACTCATTGGCAGCAAAAAAGCATATCGACCTGGTTAATAATGGAAAATATCAAATAGGTTTATGACACAGATATTATGGATAAGTTATAGGATAAAACTTGATCCAGCATAACAATTAAATATCTTGGGTCTTCTTATTCTATAGGTAGCTACACTCACCTGTCAGTTAAATCTAAATAAAAATATCAAATAGGTTTATGACATGGATATTATGGGTAAGTATAGGATAAACCTTGATCCAGCATAATAATTAAATCTCTCGGGTCTCCTTGTTCTATAGGTAGCTACACTCACCTGTCAGTTAAATCTAAATAAAAATATCAAATAGGTTTATGACATGGATATTATGGGTAAGTTATAAGATAAAACTTGATCCAGCACAACAATTAAATCTCTCTCAGGTCTTCTTGTTCTACAGGTAGCTACACTCACCTGCCAGCTAAATCTACAAGGTTGATCACGGACGACTTGGTCATGTTCTGACCTGCATCATTTATCGTCTTCTGTACAAAAGTGACTGCAACGATTGTGTGGGCTCGACTGAATGAACAAACAGAACACTTACAAAACACATTTTTATTAACACAGCTTATCAAGTTACCCAAGCTTATGTATGCTTTTTCTTTCATGATTCAATCAATTAACAAAACAAGGAATGTTCACTGAAATTATCCGTGGTATAATTTAAATTTAAGAATTTGTTATCTATGATAATTTTGTAAGGTTTTTGGCATAGGCAAAATGAAGGAAGGAAATGTTTTATTTAATGACGCACTCAACACATTTTATTTACAGTTACACCAGTTGTGGAGCAATGGCTGGAACGAGAAATATCCCAATGGGCCCACTGATGAGGATCGATCCTAGATCAATCACGCATCAAGCAAGTGCTGTACCACTGAGCTATGTCCTGCACCAGATAAAATGATCATCTGAAGCAATTTAGAACCTGCCTACAGCATTTAGAACCTGCCTGCAGCGTTTAGAACCTGCCTGCAGCGTTTAGAACCTGCCCGCAGCGTTTAGAACCTGCCCGCAGCATTTAGAACCTGTTGGCAACAAATAAACACAACATTAAAAACCATAAATCAGCCCTTCAACCGATGGCAATAATGTTTATCTAGCAGCAAAAAAAACATAGCAATGAACAATCAAACACCCTGTACATGAAGCAATAAGAACTTAACCCACCTGCTGGTTGCATTCATGTTAGTGGACGCGACCGTTCTGTTACGTGTTCCCTCGTTGATCTTGCTGTCAATCTGAGCATAGCTATTCACTGGCGGGGTCGTCAGAGACTCCACTGAAACACACAATCAAGAACCACTTTAATTTCTGTTCTCATGAATACACTTTATCTGACCTCAGATCCACATGCATTTTCCTCCCAATCCTATGGGCATGGAAAAAAAAGGAAATCATTTACACTTGACTTTTAATGGGTCATAGCTTCATCATCGTTTCTATTCTTTGAAGGTACAAGCATGTTATCCTGGGCATGCAACCCAGAAACTTGGGATGTATGTCCAGGACAGATGAGTTGTCTTCATCTCAGGACAGTTTAAAGTTGGTAGCACATTATTAGAAGGGTGGTAGGCAGTACACAGCAACTATATCCAGTTGTTTAAGGGGTGAGGGTTGTAAACTCACCATAGAAAATGAGTTGTCTTGATCTAAGTATCTGTCTCAGGACAGTTTTAAGTTGGTAGCACATTATTAGAATGGTGGCAGGCAGTACACAGCAACTATATCCAGTTGTTTAAGGGGTGAGGGTTGTAAACTCACCATAGAAAATTAGTTGTCTTGATCTAAGTATCGGTCTCAGGACAGTTTTACATTGGTAGGACATCACCGGATGGGTGATCTATGCATTATACAGCAACAGTGTGAGGTTGTTTAAAGGGTGTGTGTAAACTCACCATAGAATCCCTTGCTGGGGTGCTGTCTCACTTTCAATCCTCCCTTGAGTGATTTTATGTTCAGTAAGTCACGAACTTGTTCATTGTAGATTTCCAGCATTGACAATGTCACCTGGCAAGGTAAGCATACAAAGCCATAACAGACTGAGTAAATAGTAATACATCATGAAGGGAGAGAAAGTGAGAGGTATGTCGCACATTTCTCTTGATAAAGTTTCAAAGAAACATGTTCATGAAATTAGTCAAATAAAATTATAAATACTAATACACTGTAATTTATTAATGTTGCTAAAAAGTAAAACATTTTCTCAAGCTCAACTAGGTGTCATAACATCATATGTTTTGACAGTGGTTGAATAAATATTTGTCACACAAACATTAAATTCTTCCTTTTGCTTTAGTTTACAACTAGTCTTCCACAGGGGTGCAGAAAGTACTCACCTGCTTGCCAAATGCAAGTAAAAATTCCGACGGACGAGTCACAAAATGCAACTAACAGTCCGACGGACGAGTTACAAAATGCAACTAACAGTCCTACGGGCGATCTGGGGTTTTTTGCTGACCAACTGTTATTTATTTATTTTATTATTTTACATTGAATCTGCGACTCCGCCCGTGTCAGCCATGCCAGAATTCCAAATCATTGAATCAAACCATTCAGAATGATGACAAAATACACAACAATACATGTGAAATATTTTCCATTTCTGCATCCCTGCTTCCAATAATCTAATAATGTTGACTCGTTTGCATAGTACAGCTGTACCTTTTCAGTCTACATAGTCATCATAATGACGTATGCTCAAGTGTTTTCTTCCTAATCTATGACCATTTCTGTCTCCATCCATTCTGACCTCTAGAATAGTTTACAGATCCACTAGCCAGGTCAATCGTGTTAATCTCAGTTAATGCAGTGTTCGAAATAAGCACTTGTCCGTTTGCCCTGACAAGTGAAAATCTGCTCGGACAAGCAAAATGTACTTGAATGGTTGTCCAGTGGACAAATAAAAAAATTCAATTTAGTTTCATTTTGAGCAATCAAAAAGATAGTCCTTGTACTTGAATAAAACAAACCATTTATTTGGACAAGTAAAAATGTTGGTGGACAAGCAGATTTCTAGATGTACTTGTCTGGTGGACTAATGAAACATTCTGCTTGTTTCTATTGCTGTTAATGTTCTTCTTTCTGTACATATCTCATGAGCAGTACTTTGTTAACAAAATATTTCAAGTAAAAACTGACCCCAAATTCCTCTCCCTCCTTCAGGGAGGATTTCTTCTCATCCATCATCCTGAAGAGTTCCTCGCACACTAGTGGAACGATCCCCTTGTTAGAGCCGAACCCAACCATGGAGTACGACTTTCCACTGCCCGTTTGACCATAGGCAAACAGAGAACAGTTGTAGCCATTCCAGGAATTCTCCAGAACTCCTTTGCCGAGATCATCAAACACTTTTTGCTGTAGACAAAGAAAAATAGTAGTTAAATACATGGTGATCTTTTTTTCAAAATTACTTTCCTTTCCAAGCAGAAATCACAGCAATTTTGAAGAGAAATACAAAGTAAAGAACAGAATTATACTAAACACCAACAAAAAACATTTTAAAAGAATTTATTCACTGTTAATTCTTTAAAGGGACATTCCTGAGTTTGCTGCATTGTAAGATGTTTCCGACTAATAAAATATTTCTTCAATTAAACTTACATATTAAATATATTTTCTGGTTTAGAATATGAGTGTCTGTATATTCAATGTGTTTCTGATCGTCTTAATATTTGCAAGAAGCCCAAACTGGATTTTGTCTTCAAATAATTTAGTATGTATGAAAAAAAAAGTTTTTGAAAATAAAGTGAAATTTAACCTAATACAAATATTAGAACAATCAGAAACATGTTTAATATACAGCCACTAATATTTTATGCCGAAAAATATATTTGATATGTAATTACAATTGTTAAAGTCTCTGTTAGTCGATAACATCTTAAAAAGTGCAGCAAACTCAGGAATGTCCCTTTAAAAAAAAAGAATATTTTGAAAAAACAAGGCGTATTAATTTTAGTGACATAACAATTTACGAATTGCTGTGTATTAAAACAAACTGTTACATTAATTTCGAACCAACAGTCTGCCAGACCACTTTCTTAACTAGAGTTAATAGGGTGTTAATGTGGGAGATCTGGCTGGCCAAGTGGTTATGGTTACTCACTGTCAAATAGCATGTAAATCTGTGCAGTAGGTTCGAATCCTGCAAAAAGACACTTTGTGAAAATGTTAATTTGCCAGTACTACAATATTTTTTTAAAACCTTACCTGATCAGCATAACTTGCATCTTTAGGTTTGAGATAGCCATCAGGCTCTTCGTTGAAGCCATCATGAGACCAGTACGAGTAGTCGAAGGCGAACTGTTTAGGCTTGTTTCCTGGATTGTCTGGATCCTGTATTTCAGTTTGGCTCCCATTCATTTTTATAATGAGGCATGCATTTCTGTCTTTTTCTCGACTGTTGTACATATGGTTAAGGAAAAATGTCTAGTAATACAGGTGTAACAACCAACTATTTTATCAGAATCAAAATGCTTAAAAAAAACAAATTTCCTGGTTGTTAAATTGATCCAGGTAACACTTTTGTCACCAATAAAGTACATGTTTAATTAATTTTTTTAGCCTTTTTAACTACTGGATTTTACAAAATGAAGAAGTGGCAAAAACACTGAATTGTGATAGTGCTAAGATTGGAATGGAAATATTAAATGATGGATTAATTAATTTAAAATGGTCTCAAGGAGAGTATGTATTGTAAACGCTGGATGGAATATGTATGGATTAATGACTACTATTCCTCTGTAAATAAGAAAAAGTTGTTTAATAAATTATTAAGATATTGTAGTGTTGGATTCACATTATTATTATTTTTATTTTTTTTAAATTAGGAAAATGTATCTCAGATTAAGATCTCTAAGAAAAGCCATTGATTTGTTTCAGAGTCATTAAAATAAAAATAATAAAACAGTTTATTACTAAATAGAATGCAACTTCAATTATCATGTGTTTATATAAAACTTGTTTTAAATGATTGTGATGTCAGTTTAAGAAAACCAGCATTTTACATATAACTTCAACCATAACCCTGTAGAGTTTGTAATCATGGCATAGCATTTTCAATTTTCTACAGGGTTTTTTTTTTGGCGGGGGTTTGTTTGGGGATTTTTGGGGGGCAGGTAGCTGTGGAATTTGTTATTGTTTTGTTTTGTTTTGTTGTTACCTTTTACAATATATATGAAGTATCAATAAAATAAATTTTAAAAATGTGTCCCATTTTTAATATATTCACAATAAAAAGTTGTGTTTTCCCATCGCTTGTCAAAATGCCTGTCCATTTGAAGGGCTAAGTCACGTGACCCTGTGACCCGCTAACCGGAATAACATGAAAGCGTGATTCGCAGCCTTTTAGACATTTTACTTGAAAGGTGGAATACGTGTATTTTAAAAACACAGAAATTTAATTCTGTTGAATTGAATTGTATGGATGGAATATTCTTTTGGAAATAGTTTTCAAATGTAAAATATGGTGAACCATTGTTTAATATTTGGATGTATCAAAGCTGTAGTTTTTCCGCACTTTAGACAAACCAACAATCACAGGGTTTGCATGGAAGCAGTTCTTAACCCGAACCAGTGTGTAATGGAAAGGACCATCACAATGGGATAGGATCTGCAGTGACCAATTCATCCCTGGGGATTACGACAATTATTTAAGGTGGTCGATAAGTATGATACCTATATATTTTTTTTTTTTTACACTTATCTGTTCCAAGCCTGTATCCCGGGTTCCCCACTGGCACATTTTCTATGACTGTGCATAATACAGCAAACAAGAAACCATGACGAGCACCAACTAAACTAGAGCTCAAAAGGGGAGGAAGCGGGGAGGGTACCAGAGCAGGGGCGGAAGTGGTATAGTTGTATATAGTGGTACAGCTCGAGGTTGCCAGACCCTTCTTTCAATTTCAATTGAGAAGAACATTTTCACAGATACAACAAATATAACCCACAAAAGTGCCTCTTTGAAAAGTGGTATGGCCATGTGCTGCCCCTGCAGGCTGCAGTGGCATAGGGAGGGAGCCCTCGGGAACACATCCCCACCCCGATCCCATCAAACTGTTTTTTTTAATCTATTACATTTTATAAAATCATACATACACATGTATATACATAGTTTGGGTTGTCCCATCCCCCACCCGTCCAGTGGAGAGTGCCAAACCTAGAACGATAAAAAATATGGGGCCAGTATTTCATAATTAAATACAAACTTTTTGTGTGTGTATATGAACTCTAATAAGAATTTACAATTGCCAAAATTGTAAGGTATATTAGCTATGATAATAGTGAATTAATTGGGCAAACATTACAACCGGTAGTTCAGTATTACAGTAGGTTTTATGACCACCAAAGATCTTGAAGGACGATTGGGGTCAGAAGTGAAATTTGAAAGTTGACGGGTTTTTTATCAGTAAATCACAAATTCAAACAATAAAACTGACTAAAAACAAAACAATAATAACTGTATGATCAACAGAATGAAAAAGATTGACAGAAATAATGTTCCACGGTGATTAATCAATCTTCCTGGAAATTGTCAAAATCGAGAATGACATCCTATGCACGTGTACGGAGCAACTGTGTGATGCACGTGCAAACTATGGAATTTGTTTCAGTGTGTGGATAAACAGACCTGAACATTCATTACTAGGATGTCTGTGGTCAAAACGTATGTTCGGTCTAATAGTTGATATTAACATTAATATTTCAGGTTCCCCTACTTTTTTTGAAGAGTATTTACATACACACACACACAGTTTGTATATATATATATATATATATATATATATATATATAATGGACTCTGTCCAAACCAGCATCTATCTAAACTGGCATTATGGGTAAACCGGCATAGTTTCAAAGGGATGCAGTCGATTCGTCCACTGGACAATTCGTCCACTGAAAATTTGTTCACCGAGGAACTCGAGACGATTCGTCCACTACAAAAAATCATTTCCGGACGATTCGTCCACTGGGTTTTTATTTCCCCAGTACATTTCGTTCACGGACTAAATAATGTGTACTACATGTACGTGGGGGCTAAATAAATTATTAGATATATTTTACCCCGTATTTTTTTTTGTTGTGTCATAAATTTACAAAGGTGAAAATAAATTATATTGCATTAGATTACACTTGGTAGATGTTTTTGTAACAATGCTCTGCAGACATAATTCTTTGGCGTTTCTATTTATTCGGTTATTGTTTGTTTCTATAATGTACGCCTTTCACGCTACATGTCGTTGATTGAAACGACTGGATATTCATATACCAAAAAGGTAATATATCATAAGGGGCAGCGTACACAAATTTCAGATCCCGAGCCTCCCATACCTGCCAGCGGATGACATAGAAAGTCAGGCATGACATATGGGGGGGGGGGGGGGGGGGGGGGGGGGGGGGGGGGGGGGGGGTTAAATAAAGTCTTCTGACGTGGAGGCTTGCATTACCTATTTACCACATCGTGACATGTGAGATAATGTACGAGCGAGTGGACGAATCATCCACATGATAATGAATGCAAACAGTTAATAAAAACTGGATATTAATGTTGAATTCTAACTCTATTTTACTTTTTTGGTTATAGTGTACCACAAAATAATGTTAAGAAACGATTACAATGTCAAAGAAATAACTATTAATATGTTTGAAAAAAATACAGTCATTGAGTGGACAAATTGTCCGAGGTGAGTGGACGAATTGTCCAGTGGACGAACCATCTGGAAAGCGTTTCAAAGTCCCGTTCAGCTACCGTTAATTTATTAGGTAAAAAAGTCTGTCGACACCGGATGCCTTCTATTCCAGACTTTGGATGCAAATGGTTCATGTAGTAATTAGCTCTGTCTACACTGGCGCGTGATCTTACCTCTACTGTCTACACCGGCATGCGATCATACCTCTACTGTCTGCCAGTGGTCACCTTTTAAAAAAATGATGGCAGTTCCCCAGTAATTAGAACACCACAGAATTGAAGACTTAAACTGGCGGCGTCTATAACAACACCTGTAGTAACGGGTATAGGTAGCAGGATAAATCGGATTATTATTTGTATGTATTTATACCTGCATTGCATCATACCGATCTGTCTAAAACAATAAATTCAGACCACTGTCTCATGTGACATTAATCAATAAAATAATGTTATTTATTCTGCTTGTTGTTTTAAATGCATTCTGATTTGAACACATATTTTTATTAGTTAAATGTTAATATCCCACTTTCAAAAGTCAGGACTGAACTTGTGTCCTGCTTCTCACAGGTAGGTAGGTAACTAGGTTAACGTGCTTGTGTACCACTTTCTCACCAATCGAGGTACCATTAGAGTGGATGTACAAATGTGATAAGATCAAAATGTCCAAACTAGCATCCGTTAAGAATCAGCTGGGGTTTTTTAAATCATTCTCTTGTGTTGGCATGTTGACCTACTAAAAGAATGAGTGGAATCTGCCACATGCTACATCACAGGTCTGATGTGGGTCAAATCGACTGAGCAGTGGATCTTTTTACCCCAAGCGTTTTACAAAAAGTCACTTTATTAATAATTGGGATGGTATTTTTGTTTTTTATTTTTAATACTGTAATGTTTATGTATTTTTTTATATACTGTGTATTAATAATGTGCCATAAACGTGGACCTTAAAATAAAGATACTTAGAGACCTGTTTTCAGGGCAATTTAGTGTCATATAGCAGATGACAAATTGTTAAAAATAATAATAATTTCATTAAAAAAGGCACTTAAGACAGACATGGGAGAGGGGTCCCTCTGGATCTGCTAATGGTTTCATATAGATTAGTTAATACAGTGTTACTTGGTAATTTATTAATGATAATTAAAAAAAATCAATATCTCCTCTTACAGGTGTTAAATATAGTTGTATATACATAGATCAGTCTGATGTACATAAATTTTCGGCATAATTTATTTGTCGTAACAGCACCAATGACAAATTAAAACTCCCATCTTTCTACCCTCTTACAAGACTTACATTTCAGAGTTGGTAAAATGTCAATGAGATTATTTTTCTTAATTTTTAACAATATAAGGTTGATGTATCTACCACTGGTTTACATCAACCACATATGGGGATTTAGTCCATTTTGAGATAATCTATGTATGTAACCGTTATCAACATAAAATCCTTGTGCCCCTCCCCTCCAAATTTTTTTTTTACTAAAACACAAAAATAGGCCTATGGTCCAAGCAACATATTTTCAAAGCTAATCTTAGTGCTACAATATATCGTAAAAATGTTGTAGACTTCACTACGGCACACAGTCTGTGGTGTTTTTATATTTTAACACCAAGATAGCTTTGAAAATATCGGTCCAGAATTTAACTATAAAGAATGTTTTTGTGGATGGGTAAGGGTTGGGTTTTTTAGGGGTGGGTGCGAGGGGTTGTTTTTGGAGGGTTAGTTTTTTTTTGGGGGGGAGGGGGGTAGTTGATTTGTTTTATTGTTCTTGTTTTTTTATTATTATTATTATATTTATTGTTATTATTTTTTTTTTACTCCATTTTTTTTTTTTTAAATATAAATTCCTTCTTATATAGGCCCTTGTCACTTAGCAAATAGAAACCAAACAAACATTTTAAATACAGGTAGAAAAACTATAGAATAACAAAAACAATAAAAAGAGTATATGTTAATGGCATATCACGATGTTTTAGATATATTCTAAATAATATTTTTTGACAGTAATGCTGTCTAAGAAGGTAAAGGATATGAATGGTCTGACACGAACAGCCACTCTCACACTTTCCGCCATCTTGAGATCGTTACTGTTAAAAGTCGTCCTCCCTTGTTTTACGTCGTTTTGATTTGATGTGATTAGTAAATTTTAAATATGAATAAAATTAATAAACTCATAATAGTATACTAGTGGTTACATTGAAATACAGATGTGCTGCATGTGTTTAATTTTAATCTACCTGGTATAAGAGAACTATTTGATAAAAATATTTGGGGTGAGTTTGGTAATTAAAATAGCAGTGGAATTTACTTCCGTCAACAAAAGGGACATAATTCACAGTAACCTACACATCCGTTTTATTGCAATAAAGGCCTTTTTGGGGATTGTCTGAATAATAATAAAAAAAATTCAATCAAATTTATTTGAAAACAATTAATACCGGTAATAATAAATGACAGATTCGCCATTTAGTTTACAGTAAATTGTTATACTTGTGGCGGAAATATTCCATAACCGTTCTGATGATTGAAACGGTCAAATTGCGAACAAGCTTCATTCTGTCAAGCCAGTCCCGAAAGTGGCAGTCCTCTTATGCAGGAAGGATGAAATAGTCTTGCATTGGGATATTTCTCGTTCCAGCCAGTGCACCACGACTGGTATATCAAAGGCCGTGGTATGTACTACCCTGCCTGTGGGATAGTGCATATAAAATATCCCTTGCTGCAAATCGAAAAAGAGTAGCCCATGAAGTGGCGACAGCGGGTTTCCTCTCTTAATATCTGTGTGGTCCGTAACCATATGTCTGACGCCATATAACCGTAAATAAAATGTGTTGAGTGCGTCGTTAAATAAAACATTTCTTTCTTTGATCGCATTGGTCATACATACTTGACTCAACATTTATCTTGAAAAAGGATCATCCACCTCAGTGTGAGCACTGTCAGTGTACTCTGACGGTGCGTTGTATTTTGGTGGAGTGTAGTCCTCTAATGGAAACTAGAAACGACATATTTGGAAAAAGAAATATGATGGACTCATTTCGATTTCCATCCGGAATTTAGTGTGTGTGGGGGGATTTTTTCCATGCTCATATACCACGAAGGTTTTGAGCATGTCTGTCCCGGGTTCCGCAGCTGGATAACCAGAAACCCAACCTGGGACAAATGGAATTTAGCAAAAGAAATGTGATTAATATAATACAGTTGGTAATTATAAAGACGCGTGCGTAATGCTATTTTTTTTCTGGCTACGCTGCTGATTGTCTTACTCTATATCAATAAATATATATATATATTCATTCATTCACTAATTCCTCCAGGCCCATACTTTCATGACCTGTCCCTTTCACAAAACACTGTATTCACCCAGAAAGATATGGGTTGTTTTGGGGTGGGTTTTGTTGTTGTTGTTGTTGTTGTTAAACTAGTGTCAATTTTTTATTGACCTTAAAAGAAAAGGAATTATTGCTTTACGATACGTCACTACCTTTATAAAACTACGACTATTTGGTGTCTTATAGAGACCGACATCAATTTGCTGCTATTACAGGAGCGAGTTCAGAGATAGGGTCGACAGTCCCTGCTCCATAGGCGTACGGGCTCCCATTTTTGTAGGAAGTGGGGGGGGGGGGGGGGGGGGGAGGCTCATTTTTGCCTAAATTAAACGAAAGTGCCCGAATCTGGATAACCACATTTATTCGTATTATCATAACTGCCAGGGTGGCAAACGAATCGCCACGTATTTGTGCATGGATTACAACTAATATTATGAGAAAAATGATGGAAATACATGGTTAAAATGTGTTCAGGCCAGTTCATTTTGCCCGATATTTTCTGTCGTTTTTGCCCGAATTAAAGGATTTTCTCCAGAACTACAAAAATACAACATACTTTATGTGGATGCAAAACATATTTTAATTCAATACATATTTAAAATGTCATACACATATTTCATTACAGATCACAGATAAAGCTAACAAAGTAATGGAATTCGTCAAGACAAATAACTATTTCATTACGCATGTTTAAACAGCACAGTTAACACAGTTTTAAAAATACGATGATGAAGAATTTTCTGGAACATCTTGTTGCAAGTATTGTTGTTCGGGGTTTATTTCAAGAATTAATCAGGGATATTAAATATCTGAAGCTATTTTTAAAGTTAATGGATGCTGCGTGTTAGAGACATATTGGATTCAACATCAACAGCATACTACAGTCCGTCCCATCCTCCTACAGAATTGGTTTTTGTACATAATTCGAGTTTGGTCTGACGTAAGAAGAAAGGTCAAGGCGTTTTGGAAATAACAAAAAACATACTATTCTTGTGTAATTTAGAAATCAATCGGCTTAGAGCTAAATAACGTGTAGTAAATTCCATAGTATAAACAAGGCATTCCATGAGGGAAGGACTATAGTAAAAACATTTTAATATAACGTATTCTATCTGGGTGATGTTACATATGTTTTGATATCTTTCACAAATCCAGTTATATATTTCATTTATTAATATTACTTTTATTTTTACCAGTCTATTAAATCTCTAACAATTACTATGCACTTGAGCAATTTGTAAATAATACATGATACTGAATATCAGCAACTTGTTCAGTAAGCAACTATCAATAATCATATAACAATTTTAACAGCTTGCGGATTTCACATTAATCGCATATAAAACATAAATATAAACTATACTACATGTGTAACATATAACAGACTTCTCAGCTGATCCAAACACTTGTCTGAACATTTGTTTGGGTGAATTCTATACAGAAACGTCTCGTGCAATTATTCGCTGGGATCCCAGAGAATGCAGTCAAGGATGCAGTCAAAGACTGAAGTCTTGTGTAGACTCTTGTGCCGTTACAAAAATACCAATTTTCTTATAACCAGTTCACGAGTCCAGTCATACCTATTTTTCGAGTTTTCATTTTTTTTTTTACGAAATAATTATTTTGACAGACGTTTTAAACTCGTAGGAAGACCAAAATTATTGGTAAGGACTATTTTGAATCTACCACTGGATAGTGTGAGTTAACGTCTAAAAATAGTAGCTTTTTGTTGTATTCTGGGGGCATTTTGAAAGCAGAAATTCATGTTTCGATGCGAGTGTATGGCGATGTGGTATTTCGAGCAGGGTTAACAACACAGTACAATTAGTTTCAAAGCTCACACTGGAATGAATTTTGGTCTAGCCAATTTCAGATAAGTAGTATATTTCGGTGAAAATTATTCAAATGTCGTTAATTTAAGATAGCCAAATGTTGTAGCCATTTCGTAATAAAATAGCAATTGACTAATTTGGCAATGGACATGGCGAGCCCTGTATTTTGTTGTTGTTGTTGTTGTTGTTTAAAAAATCAAAAACATATCAGACGAAATATGGGTCATCATCGCTTCCTATGGCTTCTGGAGCGATACAGACTATACCTGGGCCCCGTACCACGAAACGATATTAGCACCAAGTTCACTTTAAGTGCATTAGATAGTTACGCACTTAAGGTGATCTTAGTGCTAAGATCGCTTTGTGAAACGGGGCACAAATCACTAGTAATATACACAGAAAACGTACCAGTTTACAAATAACGTACAATGTCATCAACAGGCACTACAGAGCGGGTGTGGGGGTAGTTCTGAATTCATGGAGTTTAAACATGTATTACTGGCATTTACCAGCATGTGTCATGATGAATTTTACTTGTAGAATGTAGGGAATTGCAATTCTGCACATCTAGTCTTCAATTTAAAATTTTCAAAACACGCATACAAATTATATAACGACATTGTTATGAAGTTAAAGTCTCAGACTGTATTAAAATCTTAAGTCTAGACTCTTAAAGTTTTATAGACCTAAGCATGGGGTCTGGGACTGGCAAGGAAATTAACAATTTGGAGGTAAAAGGTGTTGTTTTTTGTTTTTGTTTTTGTTTTTGTTTTAGCATTCTACCACACCCACACCATATCCTACAGCTACTGTGATGATGCAGTAATTATTAGTTTACTCATTCACGTTATGAATTAGTAGGTCATGTCGTCTGCTGCACTGAAGTCAAGTTCATACTATGAAATTATTCATTTCCGTGTATATATATGTTCGTGGTTTTGCGTAAACGGGCATTTCGTGGGGTCCATGAGTTCGAAGATTCACAACTACTACGTAAAGAAAATAATGACTTGATCAATGGAGAGGAATTTCCAGGCTCATACAGCGTATTTATCAACCTTTCTGCACAGACAGCAAGCCAGAACAATCCCCAGTACCTACACAATAAAAAATAATTTTGTTTATAAAATTCAGGAATGGGTGAAAAATAAAACAGTATTTTGTAACATATGACTGAGATAGTAAACACCAAAATTCAGCTTCTTAGCAGCTTGGTATAATACATGTACATTAAAAACAAAACAAATCACGAAATATTAATTATTTGTTGATTGTATATTTGTAAAAACCTATGACCGGTTATTACAAATTATGTACTTTAA
>NC_054707.1:65669654-65729654 GCF_016097555.1 Gigantopelta aegis | reverse complement strand
GTTGAAAAATGAAAACCAGCATAAATTATAAATAAAGATAGGTCTTTCTAAGTCATCAAGTAAATTATTATGGACAAAATACAATCATTTAAAACATCCTTTAATAAATATATTTTCTACTGGTACACCTACAAGTGCATACTATTGTAACATATGCCAGCGTTTATTATATGTGCAAACCAATTCAATATTTTCTGAAGAGTACAAAACATGGACAATAATAGATTATCAAAACAGTGTTATAATATGTTATTTCAAGTGGACTAGAATGGGAAGAAAAACTGGTGTACATATGTTAAAGAATTGTTGCACAAATTGGGCTTTGGTTATGCATGGATGTTTCAAGGGGTAGGAAATGAAACTGTTTTTATACTATCTTTAAAACAGAGGTTGAAAGATGTTTACATGCAAAACTGGCATGAAACTATATCTAAATAAAAAAGGTGAATTCTTTTGTAATATAAACACAGAATTTGGTTGTGAAAGATATTATTATAATGTATGCCATAAGACATGCATTAGCAATATTGCGTTGTTCTACACATAACTTAGAAATAGACAAAGGGCGGAGGTTTGGCATTCTGAGTACAAATCCCCTATATGAGAATATTGTGCACCTTTGCGGTTAATTTTGGTCCATTTCGGTCTCTTTTGATCCATTTCGGGGTTTCGTTAAAATATTGTGTTACATTTGAGACATATTTAACATCACTTGAGAAAAAACATTGGTGATAGAATATGTCCCCTCTGCAACAGTAACGACATCGGAGACGAGTTCCATTATATACTTAAATACCCATTTTTTAAATAACTCAGAATTATTTACTTACCACAATACTGTCAATCAAAACCTAATACATATAAATTTTATAATATCTTCAACAGAAAAGAAAACCAGTGTCCTTCGTAAATTGTCAATTTTCTGTAAATTTATTATGAATACCTTTAAGTCCCCCGGCTAAAATACCTATATGAATATGTATTTTATATATGTATGTATGTATGTATGTATATATAAATATATGTATGTATTTGTTTATTTATTTATTTATTTATTTATGTGAAATACTTATACGTTTGCCATCTTGTCAAAATATATGTATAATTGTATTATGCACCTCATATGCCGTGGTTTACGGCCTGAGAGTAAATAAAGTTCTGTTCTGTTCTGTCGTTCCATTTCGGTCTTTCGTCGGATCCCTATTTATGAATATTGTGCACCTTTTCAGTCTAAAGAATACTTAACCATGAAAAATCTAGCTATATACATTAAGAACACAATGGAAATACGTAGCGAAATTCTGCAGTATTAGTATTAATATAGGATGTATGGAAAGATAAGTGTATTTGTGTATCATGTATGTATATATAGTGACATATTACTACGTCGATATATACAGTATGGACACCATAATGTATGACATGCTTGCATATACAGGGAGATTTTTTTTTATCGCATTTCAGCTCTCTTTTTGTTTGTGTAAAATGGTTTTCAGCCTACTAAACTGGGATATATGCCATGTTTGTAATGGCGCAAAAGAAATGGACACATACTTGTTTATATACTCTATTGAAACTGGAATGTATACCATGTTTATACATATCCAGGGCGACCAACTTTCCGGAATTTTCCGAAAATCAGGAATTTTAAATCCATATCCGGAATTCCGGAATTAATGCCAAATTTCCTATATTTTTAAATCCCGAGTTTATTAAACAAGAGTTTATCATTCTGCATTCTCCATTGCAACCTGAACTTGATATTATCGACTGTTTTGTGCTATTACTAAGACGTTTGTCTATTGGCTGTATTTGTCAACAGCCGACCAATGAAAATGTTTCAGTTAACCACAAATTAGTTCGACCTCACTGATGAAATAGTGCAAATATGGCAATGTACCTACATAAAAATAAGATTGGTCCCAAGTTTGTCACTTCATTGCTAATCTGTTGGTGGGAGTGAAATTGTACTACACTATTTGCTAATAAAGTGGGGCTTTCAGGTGGGGTTTTTTTGTGGTGATGTTTGGTCTTTGTGTGTATGTGCGTGTGTGTGATAATGCTGTTAATTGCTGTACTAGGTATAGTAACTTTATTTACATTGATGAATATATTTACTAGACAAGCCATAAAGTAGGGCTATGATTAAAAAGGAAGTAGAAAAATTCTGCCACTTATATGGATTGATTTAAACTTTTATTATTGAATACATAACATTCCAATAAATAATCCAATTTTTTATTGTTCTGTATCTCTTTGGTTGTTATTTTTAAAATATGTAAAATATGGCGCTGTTTAAAATATTTTTTATATTTCTGAAAATGGCGTTTTCGCGTGCCGTAAACTATTGCTTTGAAAGGGGCGTTCGTGCGCTTAAAAATAAAAATACCAAAAAATTCCGGAAAAATATTTCCATTAGGTTGGTCGCCCTGCATATCATTTAAATTTATATGTATGCCATGTATCCAACTGAATAAAACAGATGTACTGTGGGCTGGAAGCCTTAAAGTTAAATAAACACTTTGGTATTTGTAAACAAAATGTAGTTACACGCGTGTAAGACGTAAACAGGTTTTGTAAATTCGGTCCATAGGTTTTAAAGTTGCAATAAGTGTTGGATGTTTCCAAAATCTATAATTATGCTTATTACAGAAAATTTAAGGTAATGGGACGCAAACATTATTGTGTAAGAACGAACATTGTGCGTAACGTCATAACTTCCTGGTTGTAGACCATGGGCCCACTATATACATAGGGATTTTTCAAGATGAGTGTATCTTTGGAAGCCTACCCATAGACATATTCAAATCAGCTTGTCTGCAGGCAGTCTGTTGGTGGGTGTGCCTGTAGGGCATGTTTGAGTGTAGGCACCCTATTTATTTTTAAAAGGGCAAATTTCTGAGTAAGGTGAATGTTCCACCTAATATTCAAAAATATTTGAAAATAATTCTTGACTATATCACTGCTTTTACTTTAAAGCTGGGTTACTGGTGAATGTATTCCACCAAAAAATAATATATTTTTGGCATCTGACGAAGTATAGTGAGTCATTGAATTTGATATGCCCTGAGTATTACAAACATAGTATATGAAAAAACTGCACGGCAATGTTGAAGTTAACATTCAGACATATTTTGAACAGGTTTAAGACCAAATTATGAATGTTATTCATGCTAAGCTATATTTTCATAACAACAAACCACAAAGCAATGCAATATATGTGGTATGGATATAGTACTGGGGGTATACTCACCGTCAAAAGTTATGCAGTTCCTGATATATAATCCTCTATGTACATGTGTTTATACATACCATACTTAAAACATTTTGAACCTTTTATTATTGTATTGTCTTTAATATCTGAAAGCAGCATTATTTAAATATGGTGCAGTACATGCTGTCTAAACCATTTACATGGATATTTTGAATATTTTTATATTAAACACAATTCTTACAAACATAAAACGTGAATTTACATACCATTCTATGCGAGTCTGCATTACATGTAGGCTACAATTCATCTATCTCACAACAGTCCATTTTACAATAGCCTGTTTTTGTTTTGTTTGCTTTTTGTAATATTTCAGAATTTCAGTTCTATTTATATTATGCTTAACTTTTGTTTTGGTGTATATAATTGTCATCTACATGTACATGGAATATTGTCATCAGGCTAATATCTAGCACTATAAAAATCTGTCTTTCATTCCCAATTCTCAGTCATTTTATCTGACCCAAATATGATGTATGTGAAGTTCACAATTTTATATTTCTAGATCCTTCTTTTTATTGTATAAAGTAGATGTTAATAACAACTACAAAACAATATATGTGGTATGAATAATCATATACTTCTTAAAATAAGTTAAGCAATGCCAAAAATGTATTAATTTATATGTATACACATACATATACTTAGGATTGCCTGAATCTTTTATTATTAAACAAAAATTGACTTTTTTTTTAACATATTGAGGCTTCATTATCCAAATGTGGTTCAGTATATGGAGTGTATATACTATGTTCACACATTTATGAAGATGTACCCCTATTCTTAGCACCAGCCAATTGTAAGTACCTTTCCTCGGCATGTATGTTTTAAATCTATCTTACAGAAGCTTGTAATATTTTTAAAAACACATTTCTATTTAAACTGTACTTAATTTATGCTTAGGTGTATATAATTGACATCAAATATAGTCATCAGGCATATCTAGCACTTGACTTTCTTTCCTATATCATCTGACTCAAATATAATGTCTATCATGTTTACAGTATCTGTAATTTCTTATTTTTCCTTTGGGCCTTTGCTCTTGTTCATCCCTCAATATGTCAACAGCTCTTGTAGCATCAGAACACAAACCATCCACTTTAGCTTCAGTATTTCGTTGGGCATTTCTCAGCTCTGTCTATGTGGTTGAGGAATACCCTGGACTTTGTGGTATGATTAATACCAAATGAGACCATGGCAGTTTGTTCTCTTGCAAATTGCTCTATTGGTACAGCATATTTTCAGGGAATATCTTCTGGATGGAAAGTTTGCAACTAATCCACAGTTTCATAATAAGAGCATCCATGGTCACGTGAAAGGGGTTCTTCCAAGCCACACTTGATCTAAGGTCTCAAGAGACTGGAAGACATTACTATAAATGAAAAAAGAAAACTGCCCTCAGCTTTTTGGGAAGAGGGTTCTATTTGTGAAACAAAGTACATGTTTCAAATGCAAACCATGTCTGAGGGTGTTGTAAAGTACACAAGAAGATGCAGAGACAAAGATTATACTTCAATGTCTGTACATTGCTGCCAGTTCACTATCCCAGATACGAACATTTTTATACACTCAACTTGGCAACAAGAGGCATCTTACAGATGTGCACAGCATCATTAAGAATGCAGGGAAGACACCTACTAGCAATCCCAGCTGTGCTTGCCATTACTGGCTATGATACCAATATTGCTTTTATGCAGAATGGAAAACTGATGGTTTTGAATATTTTCAAGCAACACCAGTACTTTCTTGAAATGTTGGTCAGCAAAAATTGATGTCCATATATTTAAGAAGTAGATCATTTCATATACCTTCTTTATGGGAGTGCAGGTGTGAATAACACAAAAAAAACATTATGACTTGAGAAATATCTGGAAATGTTTGTTGTCTTACCAAGGATGATAATATTGAACTACAGTAGAGTATAAATCGGCCTTCTTCACTCTACATGTATGTATTCACTGAGAATGCACATAAAGAGAGCAAATTGCCAAGTTGTCATTTGGTATCAGTCATACCAGGCAGTCCAGGCTATTCCCCAACCAAATGGCTGAGAAATTTCAGAAGAAACACTAGAGATGAAATAGTGACGTTATACTATGAGAGCTGATGGACATACTGATGGAGGAACCAGAGCAGAGCCTGAAGAAGGAGAATACCAGAAATTGTGAACATGACAGACATATTTTACTTGCATGAAAATACAAAGGAATATGAAAGGAAGTCAAAACTTTCCTAGACAATATTTGACGTAGATACTAGTTATATACACCTGGGCATAAGTTAAGCACAATATAAAAGCAAATCTAAACATATTACAAACACAGACTAGTATAAGATGAACTTCTGTGAGATAGATGAATTGTACATATAATGCAAAAGAAATTATGGTAGGTACACAAAACTGATGTTTTAAATTGTTAACACTGGTGTTTAGTAAAGAGGGACATCTTCATAATATTGATGTACATACATGTTAATTATGGGTTAGTAAACATTCTTCTAATATAATTCTTTGTTACTGTCATATTATTTTAGCTAGTTTTGGTCATATATATGACTTCTAAACATTGTTTCAGTAAAATCTGACTGGTGATACACACAAAAAACGCTGAGTATTTCACCTATTTATGAAAAATATTGAAATGAGCATAGTATTTGTTACACATTTGTTCAGAATGTTTTTTTCATTGTGTTCCCTCTAAATTGTCATTTAAGTCATTAAGTTTAAGAATATGCCACAATGCTGACAACTTTCAACGGAAGAAGTTGTATTTCCCCCCATATTTAAAGGAAAATGCTAAAATATCTATTGGACCTTAATTAATTTTGTTGAGTATAGTATAGGCAGATATACTGAACCATATTTGAATAATGCTGCCTCAGTATATTAAATACAGTGCAATTTTTAATAATAAAAAGTTCAAGCAGCCCAAAATATGTGTAAATATAGAAAATAATGCATTTCAGGCATTGCTTAACTTTTGCCGATGAGTATATCATTATTCATATCACATAGTGCATTGTTATTTGGTTTGTTAATATTAACATCTAGTATAGGATGAATATAATTCATTTTGGGCTTATATCTGTAAAATTTTTATATGGATGACAACTTTATCACTATATTTCATTTTTTCATATAGTGTTTTTTGGGGACACAAAATATGCAACGGTACCCCTATTCAAATGGCGATATTTTTTTAATCCACCAACATTTTTGCTGCAGACAAGCAGATATTAAATTCATATATAATGAGGTATCTAAAAATAGTTGTTTCCAAAAATCCCGGGGGGGGGGGGGGGGGGGGTTCGGTATCTGGCCCATTGACTATTGTGTGACCTGGCGTTTTTTATTATACCCCAGCTGTATTAAGGTAGGTACCGTTTCGTAAATTATATAATTTCTATTTTATAACATGTATTTTTGCGTATATGTTTCAAGACACTCGCCATCGAAAAACACATTGCCAATATTTTGGCTCACAAATATTTTATTGGAGTTGCTAATTCCATGTTGTCCCACCCAAGCTATTTTAATAAATATGATAACAAGGTATATTTATTTCTTATACTTGGAAATCAAATGTGGGCCCCAGTAGCTCGAAAACATTGTAAAACCAAAATCAGTTGCACATCAGTTTGTAGGGTAAAACACATACATAGTTCAGTGCATAGAAAGAATGCTGTAAAACATTTGCAAGGACATCTGCATGCCTTCTTGCAGCCATATCTAATTAGATTAATACACGATTTGGCTGCATCTGGGTGTGCTGTCTAGAAAGGAATCCACGAATCATTGGAGTCCTTGGTCTACTTTCAACTTCCAGTTCATGTTCTTTATTGCTTTAAGTTGTACAACTTAAAGCTTTGTAATAAAAACAGCATATTATGATAAATATACTCTTCAAAAAGAGTAGGGGAACTCTATTAAGAATTTACAATTGCCAAAATTGTCAGATATATTAGCTATGGGAAATGATTATATGATAATAGTGAATTAATTGGGCACACATTACAACCGGTAGTTCAGTATTACAGTAGGTTTTATGACCACCAAAGATCTTGAAAGACGATTGGGGTCAGAAGTGAAATTTGAAAGTTGACGTTTTTTATCACTAAATCGCAAATTCAAACAATAAAAATAGAGGTATACCGGGATTTTTTTCTGTCGTGGTACGTACCGGTACGTTTTGTACTGTACCGGTATACTTCGGGACTTTCCGTGGACGATAAGTTTACGGAAATTTCCGAGAAATAAATTATCAGTGTCATGAAACAAAATACATAATTTCGCGAAATTATTTAAAAAGCATCCAATGTTAATGATTGTGTTCCATTAGTAAATCTTAAAAAAAAAAAATAACGGAATTTCCCAAAGTATCTAGAATTTCAAAACGTTTTCACTAACAAAAACATGGTAGGTCATAGATGACGAGTTTGTTGTTCGCAACACACGTGCGATAATGGGCATTTGCAGGATTCATTCTGTTGTTCGTCAAAGTCGCAAATTGCGAAAAATAATAAAAATTGGCAAAATAATTTTCGATTTGGCGAACAAAAATCGAGAAAGTTTTTTAATGTCGATTTTTAGTCACCAAACATGCTTTCAACCAATTGTGTTAAACAGATATGCCTCGCGGTATGAATAAGCGTAATTTGCATGTCCGGAGGACCAGTCTACTATTCAATAGTGAACTGCTTCTCGTGAAACTACAAAATTGGATCAAATAATACGAAATACTGTTCAAAACATGTTGCATTGTTGATACTAAATGTGTTATTACTAGCTACAACAAGGTTTACTTTTTATTTGTCAAGTTTCTAGCGTTTTGTCGTATCAGATAATGTTGTAAAATCTAGGTCACGTGGTTGAGTTCATTTTACTGAAGTGGGTGTGTTGATGAGGATTATATTTTTTCTCACATATATACAACCATTATTATTTAAATTTTTCAAAGTTTACAGATTTAATTTTAAACATATTCAGTGAGGGAATTATAATTTATTGATGCTATGTCTATTGATATAATATTATAATTAGCACCGACATGATACATCCCTCCGCCCCTGGCAGAGAAACATACAAAAGTCTCGGATTACGTTGCAGTGAATTTATGAAACTGAAAGAGCCTTTTTGCATTTGTGAAAGTCTGAAAGACAGCCACACGCCAGTGTTTTAAGAACAATAACATATAATGTCGGGGTTTTTTGTCTTTGTTTTGGATGACTGGCTATAATCTTGAGTTGGATACCACAAAAACTATAAACAGTATTCAGTGTAAAACATACATATAAGTTAGGAGGAGGGGAGTTTCGTATTTAAAAAACTCCTCAAAACATGAAAGCTCAACTATCTTATTTTTATTCATAAAATAAAATACTGCCAGTGTGGCTATTTTGTTTCTAAATCTATAAACATAAATTTATTACCAAAGAGATTAAAGATACAGGCCCATAGCACATAGCCTATATATATATATATATATATATATATATATATATATATATATATATATATATATATATATATATATATGGCACGATATCTGAAGGGTTGGGGACGTATGCAGACCCTCTAGTGGGGTGGTACAGGTTACATTTTTTTATCTTTATATAGAGCAGAACAAAAACATCGGCTACTGAATGTCAAACTTTTGGTAATTTTGATATATAGTCTTAGAGAGGAAACCCACTACATTTTCTCATCGTAGCACATACCACAACCTTTGCTATACCAGTCGTTGTGCATACATGTAAATGAGAAATAGCCCAATGGAGCACCGACTTGGATCGATCCTAGACCTACCACGCGTCCAGCTGAGTGTTTTATCACTGGGCTACGGCCCGGCCTAGACATCAGGGGCCATTCAAATATTACGTAACGCTGGAGGGGTGGGTGGGTGTATGTCCAAACGTTTTGTAGCGTTATAGGTGGTGGGTAAGTGTACTGAACAGCCTTACGTTAATCACTATTTTTGATTACTAAATTTTTTTTTTTATTATTATTTATTTATTTATTTTGTCATAAACGCTATTCCACGGCAACACTGTTCAAACTTTAACATATTAACGTAGGCAGTAATAGCTAGTTGAAAACACAAAACAATGATTATAAATCGATTTGAAATACTTGTGCTAGTAAACGTAGCTTAAAATGTATGTCCCAAATGTTCGATTGTCACTCTGAAGGCAGTGATGGTTTAGTTGGACCTGTTCTCAAGTAACTCATTCCATCATAAGTGGTTAGCCTAAGAAGGCCTACTCTGCTGTTCTAGAGCTAGCCGGACATTTGGACAGTTACAGCCGCTCTCTCAGACAGAGATAACGAATACACAGAATTTGTGGCTACCACCGGGCAGGCAAAGATTCCCGCTGTAATACCACAATGATCCATGTTTGACGTTAAATACCATTACATTGATAATATTTGAGGTCGCGATAACAAATATTTCACATATTAATCACTAATGCATTAATGTTTGTAAACAAGAACATAAAATAAATTCAGTAATCTAGATAATAATTACTGAAATTGACACACTACATGATTTATTCAGACATTTATAGGTTTATGAAGTTTGTTTATTCTTAAAACTAAATTGATGCTAAGACGATTTAACTTGAACTAACTTGAACAATACTACATTGTAGCAAACTAAAAACATAAAGGAACCTGTTTGCCTGGGTCATCACCTGAAATAAAAGTAGCTATATAAAAGTTACTGGTAGTTAATAGCTACTGGTATAATTAAACTGGTGATAATAGAATACATTCGTTTAAACTTTGTCATTTTCATTATTTTTTCATTAACTACAGAATTCATTCATATATTATGTTTATTTCATTTACAATATACGGTCTTAAAATACAACAAGGCTCTACAACTATGTTCTAGCTATAAGTATTGGCTATTCTCTAAATTAAATTTTTAGTCCTGCTTAATGTTTACTCAACTTTAGAGGAAATAGAGTGTAAACTGAATCAGTCAAAATCTCTACTGGTAGGTATTTCATTGTAGTATGTCATATATGTTTGACCCCTAAGTTCAAAGGCACATAAATGGCATTGTATGTTGAGCAATTATTGTATCACTGAATCGCAGTGATTAGTATGATGTCATTACTGTGGTATACCGTGGTACATTACAAAAAACCGCGGTATACCGCGGTACGTTTTTTTTTCGCGGTACCCAACCTTAATAAAAATGACTAAAAACAAAACAATAACAACTATATGATCAACAGAATGAAAAAGATTGGCAGAAATAATGTTCCACAGTGATTAATCGACCTTCCTGGAAATTGTCAAAATTGAGAATGACACCCCACGCACGTGTACGGGGCAACTACGTGATGCATGTGCAAACTATGGAATGTGTTTCGGTGTGTTGATAAACAGACCTGAACGTTCTTTACTAGGGTGTCTGAGGTCAAAACGTATGTTCTGTCTAATAGTTGATCTTAACATTAATATTTCAGGTTCCCCTACTTTTTTTGAAGAGTATATATTTACAATATTGGATAATGGTGGAGAGCGCTTTTATCCAGAAATACATTCATGCTTGAAAAATACGTTACATGAATACGATAAACCCAATAAGCCATAATATTATATACATGCATGAAAAATAATTAAGTGGGTACAAACAAAGAAGACACAAATACATATAACTAAATACAAATAAATACTGGGTAAAATAAAATTAATTAATTAGGTAATTAATAATAATAATAATAATAATAATATAATTATAAAATAATAATAATAACAATAATAAACAAAAATAATAAAGCACACAAGTTTGATAGCTGTTGTTTAGCTACCAATATTTGGCCCCAAATGTGTCCTGCATTTTTTTTAAATTTCAACTTATTTTCGTGCTTATATCCAATTAAGGTTCAAGCACGTTGTCCTGGGCACACACCTCAGTTAACTGGATTGTCTGTCCAGGACAGTGGGTTAGTGTTTAGTTGTTAGTGGTTAGTGAGAGAGAAGAGGGTGGAGTGGCCTTACACCTACCCATTGAGTCGTTAAAACTCGCTCTGGGTGGGAGCTGGTACCGGGCTGCGAACCCAGTACCTACCAACCTTATGTCCGATTGTTTAACCACGAAGCCACTGAACTAGTAGGATGTGTCTTGCTTGAAATGTAGCCGTTTTAGTATGTTTGGTAAGGACACCTTTTATGCGAAATATACGATCTAGCGGCCTCACTTTGGCAAAGAGTACCTTTTTGCCTGGTCCATCTAGGTGTTGTCGTTTGTCCTGTCATAACGAAATATGACGAACCTTTGAAGCTGATACATGCTCTTATCTGTAATGCAAACAGACATTTGGGACAGACAGAAAGTTTGTGTAATATCAGGAAGCTTTGATTTTCAAGGTAAAACACCTTTTTGTAATCTTTCTTGTTGCCACTAAATATAAAGACTTTTGTCTGTTTACAATTTACTGTTAGTTTCCATTTCGTGCAATACGAATCAGATACATTCAGATAGTTTTGCATATCTTGGTAATTATCTGCAAGGAGTACAGTGTCATCAGCACTTGTAAAACAAAAGAAACAATTGACGTATGAATTAAAGAATCACTGAATAATTCGTCTATGCCTATACCATGGCAGTCATTCATTTTAAATGTATCTTCAATATCATTAAGAAACAAGGAAAATAACAAAGGGGATAAATGTTCATCTTGGCTTACACCAACGCAGGGAAAATAATCTGTCATGGAATTATATGCGCCGACACAAGATTAAATATTCTGATAAATATTATAAATTACTTGAAAACATTTACCATTTATACCATTTTAAGTAATTTATCCCAAAGTCTAATTCTCCAAACTGAATCAAAAGCTTTGCTAAAATCTATAAATGTGCTTTCATCAGTTCTATTAGTCCATATAGTGTGAAGACATAATCATTTGTAGAATAATCTTTCTTGAATCCTGCTTGAACTGCAGATAATATATCATTCGTTTCTAGATACACTTTTAGTTTATTATTTAACACGGCAGTAATCAGTTTTCCTAGACAACTAAGTAATGTAATAGGTCTATAATTTTCAGGATTATCTTTATCACCAATTTTATAAATTGGCTTGATTATACCAACTAACCATGAGTCAGGGAAGATACCGTTTTCAAATACTAAATTAAAAAGTTTGACATATACAGGAATCACTGACTGCATGGAAATATCGACGTGTCTTTGCCTTTAAACAACAGTGACCGTGTAACAGTAATCAGCTATTGTTTACATGGTCACATGATTTTTGTTTTTACAGTACAACAAATTGACCCTTTTCAGATATCTCATGAACTGTTGGATCCTGTTGTTGCAGCTGTATCATATCTTTAATAGGCATAGTTTGTATAGTGTATTGAAAACATCCACGACACTTTCTCTCCAGGGCTGTGAACACAAAACCTTGACGCCTACTACTGCACAAACTGCTGTATGGCAAAAGGTTAAGTTTTAAAATATACTTCTTGCCTCACTGCTTTCATTTCTCATTTACCAGAGCGTTGCCTTTATAACTTGAAAGCATAATCTAGAACACTTAATACTGTTTTGAAAGACCTATAAAACGTCCCTCCCCCCCCCCCCTCTCTCTCTCTCTCTCTCTCTCTCTCTCTCTCTCTCTCTCTCTCTCTCTCTCTCTCTCTCCTTAATAGACGGGGAAGATATGAACGAGTATTACAAATTGTACTAGTATTCAAAGTTTCACCCCCCCCCCCCCCCCCACATTTTAAATTATTTTAACCGTATCTATGAAATATGGGGCAGAAAACTAAAAGGTGTGATTGGGAGGGGGTGACTGAAGAGGTTCGATCCTGTGACCCAAGCACTTAGGCGAGCACTCAACTTACTGAGCTAGATTTTAAATAGGAGATAGAGGACTAAGAAGAAACAAATTATCATTATGTATTAATTATCATTTATGTATTAATTACGGTTTGTTTCATTACATGCCAGACGTGTACAGGGTTGAAAATTAACGTGAAAACCATGCTTGCCAGCAGGGCCAATTGAAAACAAATCTTATTGAAATTTCTCAAATTCAGCTAGCCCTCCAATTATCACATTGTAATTTTAACGCACAGCCAAAATCAAAACTAGAATATTCTTTGTTAACTAATAATCATGTGCTCACCGTTTGTAGTCTGTTTCCTTCAAAAGGAAACCGATGAATTGGCACGCAACTTCATAATGAATACAGTTAAAATTCATATAAAAACATGTTATTAAGTTTTAAACCCATACCAACTCAAATAACATTTTTGGAAAAGAAAGAAAGAAATCCAGTATAAATAAAAAGAATTCTTTACAAATTACCATTAGATTATGATGATTAAATCTAAGTTTTCAATACAAGGGTGAAAACAAAATACTAGAACAGCCGAGGTATACAGCTTGACTTGCATTGTCTCTGAAGTAAAACCAAATATGCCACACAAAGAGAATAAAGGTAGAACTGCGCGTGCTTTAGTATATAAATCTAGTCTCGGGTGCCAGTCCTCTTTGTGGCGATGCAAGAAGGGGTACAATCTCCAGATATGGATTTCCTCGGGAATGGATGAAGCATGCACGCGTGTGCGTTTAATTTGGATATTGTAAATGCTACAGTAGTAGGCTGCTAATAAAATAAATATCAAAACAAAAATAAATCTTACCAAACATCTTACCAAAATATACGATGTACACATGTACTTAGTTATTATATTACATAGCATAACGGTGTACTTATTGTTTATTACAGTAATATTTGGTGTCAAGACATTAGATCTGAAATGTTCTTATTTAATGTAAATTACTTAAATTTAAAACAATATCGACAACGACAATCAGTTAATTGACCTTTGGAATAAACCCTGGGCTGTAGTAATGGAAAAGGTCATTGTTATTTGTGTATATGCGCATGCGCTCACGTTAGTGTGAGTTAAAACTACAAGATAGATTTTGATTTTGTCCCAGAATAATGTAATCTAATTAAATATGATTCCTTTTTACCATAACATTGAATAACAATTGTCAAATAGTGGCTTTACTAGATAATTATGGCGTATCCAGTCCATTCTAATACACCGATGACTTCTAGATTTAAAAAAATGCATGCAATGTCTTCAATAGTTTTGAGCTCAATATTTAGAAGACCCGGCCCAAAGCCACAGAAGCTGAATCTGGCGCTGTTAAAATATAGAGCATGTTCTATGTCTTCTGCTGCTGTAGTTCGCACCAACACACACGCCAACGTTGAAAAATCTAAAGTGGTACACTTTCGGAATCCATCAGTTGTAAAGATGAGCAGTAATTGTGTGTGTGGTGATCTTACCTTTGAGATTGTTGACAGCTCTGATTATTTAGGACTCCTCTTGACTGAACATTTAAACTATGGCCGTATGGCTACGTGTGTAGCTAGTTCTGCCAGCAGAGCACTTGGTTTGTTAATTTCTAAATATAAATGTCTTGATGGAAAAAAAAAAAAAAAAATGTTTTATTTAACGACGCACTCAACACATTTTATTTACGGTTATATGGCGTCAGACATATGGTTAAGGACCACACAGATTTTGAGAGAAAACCCGCTGTCGCCACTGCATGGGCTACTCTTCCGATTAGCAGCAAGGGATCTTTTATTTGCGCTTCCCATAGGCAGGATAGCACAAACCATGGCCTTTGTTGACCCAGTTATGGATCACTGGTCGGTGCAAGTGGTTTACACCTACCCATTGAGCCTTGCAGAGCACTCACTCAGGGTTTGGAGTCGGTATCTGGATTAAAAATTCCATGCCTCGACTGGGATCCGAACCCAGTACCTACCAGCCTGTAGACCGATGGACTAACCACGACGCCCCGAGGCCGGTATCTGTCTTGATGGAATGCAACACCAAACATACACCAAACGTTACGACACTATGGTGTGGTCCACCATTGACTAAGAAGCAGCTATCTGGGGAACCTCGCAGTTTTCTCGTATTGATACTATACAAAATAGGGCCATGCGTTTCTTTCTCGGATTAAGAAAACACGCCCCATATAATGCTACAGGCCTTGATATGGGATGGATCCCTCCAATAGTTCGACAATCGGGGACTGTATCAAAACATTATATGAGATTACGGAATTTGAATGAACATCGGATTACCTCTCGCATCTGGGTTTGGTCCCACAGATGGTCAACACGCAGAAAAAACGACTGGTTTTTTAAAGTACGTAATAAATTTACTAACCTTGGACTAAATCACCTCCTTAACTTGGAGAGCAGCTACAGTTAAACGTATGTAGTCAACATGGTGTAGGACAGAGTCAAGGAGGAAGTTTTAATAGAATGGAAACAAGCGTTAATGGAACCACACGGCAGAACATGGGTTGGGGACAATACATGAAGAATATATTGTTGTTTTAAAGATGTTTATAAAGTAAAGCCCTCTGTTAACAGGTTCATGCCTCGATACCAAAGAAGTGCACTCGCTAAGACTAGTTTAGATGCGGATTTGCTCCACTGAAAGTTGAAACTGGTCGATATAATAATACACCGCTGGAAGAAAGGATATGTTTTAGTTGTCTTAGCCACGAGTATCACGTGCTGCTTAAGTGCCCATTATATGCTGACATAACGTTGGAATTACACACACACTGTAGAACTTTACTTTATAATTATGATGGAGGCACCGACATGCAGAAATTGTGTTTTATCTTGTCCTGTCATGATATTTGTATAATAGCTGCCAAAACCTGCCATAGCATTCTTAAATATCGAAAATACACTCGCACAAATATACACACATACATACACAGACACCAACACACACACACACACACATATATATATATATATATATATATATATATATATATATATATATATATATATATATATATATATATACACGCGCAAACACACACAAACTACAAAAAGTGTTAAAAACCAGGATGAGTGTCGTACTCAGAATTTGAAATATAATACTCCTTCTACAGTGCTTAAAGTATACAGATAGAATCTCTTGCAATAATAAAAGGATTCGTTAAGTCAAAATAGCCACGCACGATTTATAAAAATGAAAGGAGTGATGCACGAAACGGGACTCTGCCCTTCACCAACCAGGAGGTTATAGGTTTTGGAAGTATTCCATACTCAATGCAACTTTAAAATCTATGGGTCGAATTTACAAAACCTGTTTACGTGTTACACGCGTGTAACTACATTTTTTTTTTTTTACAAATACAAAAGTGTTTATTGAACTTTAAGGCCTCCAGCCCACAGTACATCTGTTTTACACAGTTGCATACATGGCATACATGACATACATACAAATTTAAATCATATGTATAAACATGGTATACATTCAGGTTTCAATACAGTATATACACAAGTATATGCAGCACGTGTCCATTTATTTTGCTCTGTTACAAAATGGCATAAATTCCAGTTTAGTATTAAAACCATTTTAAAAAAAAAAAAAAGAAGAAGAAAAAAAAGAGAGAGCTGAAATCGGAAAAAAAATCTTCCTGTATATATAAGCATGTCATACATTATGGTGTCCATATTGTATACAAATGTACTATGAGATGATTTATGTATACTATTTTAATGTATATATCTTATTATTTTATTTGTGCTGCCATTATTTTAACTGTATTATATTGGATTGTTTACTTTATTTGTCTTTTAGATACTTTTAGCGAATAGTCTCTCATAACTCAGTATAGAGTGGCTCATTACAATTTTATAATTAATATTGCTTTTATGTATATGCTAAAAAATTATGTTGTAATGAGGTGAGACTAATAAACTATGTCTGTCTGTCTGTCTGTCTGTCTGTGTGTCCAAGTCTTATTAAAGGCATTATTTGCTGCCATAAATGCTGAACAATATTAGTTAAAGTTGTTTTTCTTTCACGACATTAAAGCACATTTATGTATTAATCATCGGCTATTGGGTGTCTAATATTTGGTAATTTCGACGTGTATTTAGAGAGGAAAACTGCTACATTTTTCCATTAGTAGCAAGATATTTTTTTATGACCACCATCCCACAGACAGGATATCACAAGCCATGGTCTTTGATATAGCAGTCGTGATGCACTGGCGGGAACGAGTAATAGTTCAATATGTGTCACAAACAGTGTCATCTGCAAACATTACATTTTGAATCTTTCAGTTTCCGGGATAGAACATTTCGTACTTTGTCTACTGTCTACACTGCCTACTATCAGACCATACACTTTACAAACTAATTGGTCAAAGCATTCCTGTTTGTTCACAGTAACCTCCAATTCTTAGAGTCCTTCAATTTTCTTTGAAAACATAACATATGAAATAATATCACTGCATCTCAGAGTATGAAAAGCAAGCAAATAGAACATCCCAGTGCTAAGAGGTATGTTTCCATTATTATGTTTATAGGAATGGTTTATCACAAATTGTCCAATTGTTTCATGGATATATATCATGTCAAAAAGCAAACAAAGCAGGACCCAACAGGATTTCAGTGTCTTACTAATATGTGCAACAGTATTTAGTCAAATAGTTTTGATCAGTGAACTTCTATTCTGAAATCAGATTTCTTGTGCTTGGTTGTTCAACATTCACCTCAGTGTTACTACTCTACACTGCATCGTCCTCAGTGAAACCAACTCAAACCCCCACCATTTTTTTCTATTTAAGGTAGAGTCTTAAAACATCTTCAAAGAGGATATTAGCTAATTTACCATTGCTGTCTGTTCAACAAATTATGAGGTATTCATACCCTTTTTACAAGTTTATACATCCCCAATTTGTGCATTGACTTCTTTCACATAGTTTGATTAACAGAGACTTGTAGCGATAAAATAGAACATGTCTAATCGTCAGCATATTTCTCAAACATTTTTTTCCCTTTGTGTTTCGGACTTTGATCCAATACCTGTTCGTCAACAATCAAGACTGACGTGACAAATACTTTTACAGTTACCTGTGGATCTGGCTTGTGTTTCAACAATGGGTATGGGTAGCAATCCATTATTTATGATAAGCACAGTATTCACTTCCTGGCCAGCGTTGAATGCTGTAAGTAGTCTGCAGTGTGTTTTATTAAGTTCAAGGAGTGTACGAGATTCTTCCATTTTCAGTTTCGATGAACCATTGGATCTTGCTTGTATATTAACATGATATGGGTAACAATTCATTCTTTGTGATAAGCACAGTATTCACTTCCTGGCTAACGATGAATGCTGTAAATAGTCTGCAGTGTGTTTTATTAAGTTCAAGCAGTGTACGAGATTCTTCCATTTTCATTTTCGATGAACCATTCTAAATTATGCGTCAAAAGTAATTTTCTCATTTCTCTGGTACGTTAGTTTCCTGTCAATACCTGATCAGCAGCTACAAAACCAAATACATGTATACCATGAATTCCTTTATTTTCATGAGCTTTAATTTTCGTGGTTTTCCTCAAATGCACATTTCGTTGGTCTTAAACGGTAGCATCATAACTAGAGCTGGGCGGTATTCGGTATATACCGTTCGGTATCGGTATCGTGTAAATACCGATTTACCGTACCGAGCAAATCTCAAAATACCGAACATTTCGGTATTGAAAAATAAGTATTCCCGCCATTAAGTAAAACACTAAAAATACATCTGACGACACTATATTACCCACAAAATGGCTGATAAGAAAAACGCGTGGGCACAGTAAAACGGGTCTAATCATTTCTGACCGGAGATGCAGCTTGAAACCCAATGTTGCTGATTCGAATAATTACTATTTGTAAATCACAACCTCAAATCTAAAGGCATAAAGTCTAAAAGCCACTAACTGTAAAATGTAAATGGCCGCCAGTAGATTGTACGTGCAAGACTGCGCAGTGTGTAGATGGTTTAATCTGTTTATTATTTAATGTTTATGATCCTAGACTGGGAGTCTTAAGGACAAAGTTATTTAATTCCGGTTAGAATACCTACCTATGCTAAAAAAAATGGTTTGGATATAAACCTTTCACAAACCTCTGGGTCTGCACCTGCTATTTATGGACATAACTACATTATTTATATATGTATTCAATATAAAACAATTTAAACTATTCTGTATTTGATAATTGATTTTTAAAAAATGAATGTAATAATTGAATTTTTTTTTTTTTACAAGTTTGAAACTTCTGTTAAAACACGCATTTCTAACACCCTCTCCCCCCCCCCCCCCCCCACACCTCCAATTGTAATACTGATGCTTATCAGAAACAACATTTTACATTTGTATTCTCTTTAATGAGTAATACAAAAAAGAAGAAAGAATATAATCATAATGTAAACTTATAAAAACATTCCAAAAATCCCCAATTTATTACTTTTTTCAACTTTCTACACCCACCCCCCAAAAAAAAAAAATCATATTTAGCGCGCAGTTTCAAGAGTGGATTTTTAATATGTCGTACAGAATACATATATGAATACAACAAACAAAAAAGGTCTAATTTGGGGCGGGACGTAGCCCAGCGGTAAAGCGCACGCCAATCTGATTAAAATTAGCTCTACTGGGTCTACCAGTAGATCTAACAGCATTGCATGGACTCCCATGTCCATGTGACATTTCATCTATAAATAACAATTTACTGAGACTGGGAACTCTATTTACGTGCCCATATCCAATAAAGGTTCAGGCACGCCTACCCCGAATCCAGTCTCTGATATAGCCAGTGAGTGGTTCCGGGGCAGGAGGGAATAACAATTTAAATATCGACCAATTACACTTCGCCTTTTATAGCGTTATTCGGGAGCATACCAATTCTAAAATTATCGGGCGAGACTGTTTATGCAATAGGCGAATTTGTTGGTCTATTTCAACATTGAAAAAACAGGGGCAAAAGTGCATTAATAAATTCTGGATTGTATATTAGTATAAACAGTTTTTATGGCTAAACCATCACGTTTGTTTGTTTGTTTTTTTTCATCTTGAAACGAATTTTATATAAAATTTTATATTGCAATTAGTTTCAGGCATACTTCGTAATTCACCCGAATCATTTCGTATACCCTCGGCATAATCCCGAATGTTTTCAAATTCTTTTCAAATCACTGGCATGATTTTGCAAGTAAGGTTTTGATTGGTCGAATGAAAGGTCAACTGGACATGAGCTCCACGGGCTGCTGTTAGATCCACATGTAATAGTGGAGCTAACTTTAATTAGATTGAGCGCACGCCTGATGCGCGATCGGTCTAGGATCGATCTCCGTTGGAGGGCCCATCGGGCTTTTTCTCGTTCCACCCAGACCGGCCTCGGTGGCGTCGTGGCAGGCCATCGATCTACAGGCTGGTAGGTACTGGGTTCGGATCCCAGTCGAGGCATGGGATTTTTAATCCAGAGACCGACTCCAAACCCTGAGTGAGTGCTCCGCAAGGCTCAATGGGTAGGTGTAAACCACTTGCACCGACCAGTGATCCATAACTGGTTCAACAAAGGCCATGATTTGTGCTATCCTGCCTGTGGGAAGCGCAAATAAAAGATCCCTTGCTGCTAATCGGAAGTGTAGTGGCGACAGCGGGTTTCCTCTCAAAATCTGTGTGGTCCTTAACCATGTCCGACGCCATATAACCGTAAATAAAATGTGTTGAGTGCGTCGTTAAATAAAACATTTTTTTTTTTTTTTTTTCGTTCCACCCAATGCAACACGACTGATATATCAAAGGATGTGGTATGTGCTATCCTGTCTGTGGGATACTTACTTACTTAATCCCCTTCGTACTAAGAAGCACATAAGACTGTAACCAGAGATCGCCACTGCTACCTGTCTTTTGTCAGCTTCTCCAGCAGCCCCCAGCTCAGACTGCCCTCTCGGATTTCCTCTCTACTGTCCTCCTCCATGCTTCTTTCGGTCTTCCTCGTTTCCTTTTTCTAGGGCTGTTTGAGGCATTCTGATAACATGGCCAATCCAGCGCCATCTTCGGCGCTTGATCTCCGATACCAATGACTCTGTGGAGGTTTGTTTATAGAGTTCGTCATTGGTTATGATGTTGGGCCAGAAGATATTCAGAATCCTGCAAAGGCACCGATTTTGAAGGACCTCCAACTTTTGACCGATGGTCTTGGCCATTTTCCAGGATTCAACTTTCTAACCCCCAAAATTCATATTTAGCGCGCAGTTTCGAGAGTGGATTTTTAATATGTTGTACAGAATACATATATGAATACAACAAACAAAAAGGGTCTAATTTGGGGCGGGACATAGCCCAGCGGTAAAGCGCACGACTGATGCGCGATCGGTCTAGGGTCATTCCCCGTTGGTGGGCCCATCGAGCTTTTTCTCGTTCCATCCAATGCAACACGACTGATATATCAAAGGATGTGGTATGTGCTATCCTGTCTATGGGATAGTGTATACAAAAGATACCTTGCTACTAACAAAAAAATGTAGCGGGTTTCCTCTCTATGACTGTCAAAATGACCATATGTTTGACATCCAACAGCCGATGATTAATAAATCAATGTGATCTAGTGGTGTCGTTAAACAAAGCAAACTTTAACTCTTCTAATTTGTTTTGGGAGTTTAAACAACTCAGTGGATAGATGTAAGCCAGTGCACCGACATCTCTCACTAAGCACCAACCCTCGGTCCTGGACACACAGCTCAGATATCTGAGGTGTGTGACCAGGACAGCGTGCTTGGACCTTAATTGGATATAAGCACAAAAATAAGTTGAAATGAATGAATGCCTGGGACAGACCAGCACTTTTTCACAGGATTATTGGTTTAAATAAATACATCCACTTTACCTGATCGGAGTGCACACATTTTATGCTAAATATATCACACTTACATGGACTGGAATTAACACAAACAAGTCTTCATCTCAGACAATATAACACATACCACGGCCTATAATATACCAGACAGACGAGAGAGAGAGAGAGAGACTAGTGGTCAATTTGGAAAATTACACCTAATAGGGGAGTGGCATTTAATACTAAATAATTTTATTTAAAAAGCTCAAGCCAAAAAATAATATTTTTAATTAAATATTTAAAATTAACTTTCCTAATTTATTTGATTAATTAATCTAATTTAATTTAGGCTCTATTTTAGATCGGGTGTTCCACAATAACACTGAACTTAAATGAACTTTGAACAATTCAAGTTCGTTTACTCGGTGTACTGCAGCTATGAGAGACGTTCGTTAGTTATCTCCCTTTAGCACTATTAAACATTATGTTGAGCTCATTATTACACCGTCAAATATTTACAGAGTTAAAACAGCATGGGTGTGATTAGTAATAATATGTGACATTGATTATTTGTGCAAATATTATTATTCATTGACAATAAATAAATACACTTTTGTTATGCAGTTGTTATGCAGTATATACCAGACGTTGAAACTAATGCGGGGTACCCACCAAAATGGAACTGCAATTTTCATCAAAAGTGACGGTTGCTATTAAAAACATTAATTAAATCTCTTAAATGGTATGTGACCCCCCCCCCCCCCCCCCCCCCTCCTTTTTTCCTTGTAGATAGATTAGATGTGAGGTGCCACACTTTTTATTGCTGTACTTCCTGGGTGTGTTGATATGCTGCTTATATGTGTTTTATTAGTAAACGTTAACATTATCGACAATAGGAATAGATTTGGTCTATTAGAACCATTAGGTTCACCTACTAAGGTGTACTATATCAAATAAAATCCCATAGGCGACCATGTTAACGTTTGTGTTTAAAAAAAACCCCATTATAATTATGCAATATGTCAACCAAACTATGATCCATAAATATCAGTACTACAAAGTACCTCCAAGCTGATTTTCGGTATAACCAGCTGTTGTCACAAATTTGAGTACGTACGTACGTACATTATGTTTTAACATGCGCATCCCAGATGAAAGTTTTTTTTTTTTTTTTTCTACAACCAACACACTAACATTTATCACCAATCACAAGACTTGTGGTGTTAACTCCTCTATCAAAATTTCGGTGCACTTCGAACTTTGACCCAGCCAGAAGTTATTTGGTTTAGTACTACCTACTACAGCGGGGCAGGACGTAAGCCAGAGGTAAAACGTACGTTTGGTGCGTTGTTGGTCTGTGATCAATCCCCGTCGTTCCAGCCAGTCCACCACGATTGGTATATCAAAGGCCGTGGTATGTGATATCCTATCTGTGGGATGGTGCATATAAAAGATGCCTTGCTACTAATGAGAACAAAATCCTGTTATGGACGGAGTAGTCGGCCGAGGCCGGCACCTGCACCCATGATAGGCGTGCGCTACAACAGCTTGTTCTGAATATGCGCGTAAAACCTCATAACCTGACCTAATGGAAAAATGTAGCGGGTTTCCTCTCTAAGACAATCTGTCAAAATTACCAAACGTTTGACATCCAATAGCGGATGGTTAATAAATCAATGTGCTCAAGTGTTGTCATTAAACAAAACAAACTTTGATACATACATGCATACAAATATACATAGATAAACAAACGTGCGTACACACACACTGTGACACACGCGAGCACACACACACACACACACGTAGTACATACATATTTACACACAATACTTCATATTATTTCCTATGTCATTCGTGAAGCACTGGTTGGAATGGGAAAATTCATTAGCTCCACCGAAACAGTCGATCCTACAACAATCGCATTTTAAACGGACTGGTGGATTTAGCTCAGTCGGTTAAGCGCTCGCGTCGCAGGGTTGGGAGCCACGTCAGTGGATCCGTTCAACTGATTGTTTTTCTCGTTCCAACCAGTGCACCACAACTGGTCAGAGGCCATGGTATGTGCTTTCCTGTCTGTGCATATAAAAAATCCCTTACTGCACTAGGAAAAATGTTTGACATCCAATAGCGGATGTCTAGTGGTGTCGTTAAACAAAACAAACGTCTTTAAATGGACTACATCCAACTGGTTTTAGGCGGTTTACATAAGAGCCCACGACTGGTATACCAAAGACCATAACGCCGTCATGTCTGTGGGGAAATGTATATAAAAGACCCATTGCTGCAAATGTGAAAATGTAACGTTTCATCATGCTAAAGCACTGTTTCTTGTTGCTTTTATGTTTGTACAGATGTTATCGGTTAGTACTAAATGTTATATGTAGCTTCAAACTAATGGGCCATTTAAATACTATAGAGGTCAGCCTACAAAGAAATATTTCAAAATACATATAAGAATTTTGTATTACTATGTTTAATGAAGAACTATTTCCTAAACCGGGCTATATTGAAGCCACAAGATGAAACGACACGACAGATGGTAATGTGGTGCCAAAAACGCACAGGGCAATAATAGGCCACTGGTCAATAAGACGACAGTCTACCATCTTTTTTTATTTAAGTATTTAAATATTAATAAATATGATTCTTTTTAAATACCGACTAGCTGATATGGGGTGTTGTTATATATGCGTTATGTTAGTGCTGTTTCATTTCTGTGGTATTTGCTGTTGCTATGTGCTGGATTAGACCACGAGCTACAAAAGAAGAAATAAGGAACAACAAACGGAAACGACAACAGGTAAGCATTTACATGCAGCTTCATTCTACACAATGAACACATTAAATTATAAAAACCTAAAACGAACTAAAACAAAAATCAAATAATTTAGATTTATTACAGGTCACAGATCTCTTTGGGGTCGACAAATTATTTTACTTGTTTCACATTCTACCCGGTGCATGCATATCGGACCTCCACTCATTATAGTCAAACAGACTGCACTTCTGGTGAGGAAAAAAAAGTCACATCAATAGTAAATGCTGAAATTTACTATCACTAAGCTTACGAAATTATTTCATATCGCTAATACCAAGCCTACATTCAGGAATCTTAGCAAAAAAGAGCCAACTCTTTCCGCGAGCGACAGGGGAGAAAATTATATACTGCTACATAAAAAAGGACTGATGCATGCTTATTTTCAGTCAGAAGCTTTATGAACTACAAAAACTAGTAACAGTGAAAATAACATAATACGATTAGCATGTAGACGGGAAGTCCCAGAATAAAATCTACAAGATCGGCAGCATATTCGATCTATCGTCCGACAATCAAGTCGATCTGGAGTCACACCGTCGCAGAAATTCGGATCTCTGTCACCATATTGGCAATCTGTGAATGAATATAAACATAGGTTCGTTATATGCTATATGAACATACGTCGATTATATGCTATATAAACATAGGTCGGTTATATGCTATATGATTAAATGCGCAGCAGCTTTAAAAAAAAAAAGCTTTATATTTTATCAGTGATATTTAATCGTGGTATAACAACATCTGGAAGTAATAATTAAATACAATGTAACTAGTGACCTCTATTATTAGGTGTGTTTACAAAAAGAAAGAAACAAATTAAGAGAATAAGGACATGTAAATTAATCAGTGAAATGGTATTGGTGATCTACTAGTATAAATAGGACGTTAAATAGATATTACAACTTCTAGGATACCTTAGACCATACTCTATGTATGCAGAGTTCAAACAATGCCATATCGTTCTAGCTGAGAGGTTGTTATCATGTCCACGGAATTCTGAATGCATTTAAAACGGGCTTTTTGGTAGACATGTGGAGGCTATATCTACTAAATACGATAGATGCATCACTGAAAAACAAGGTAGCTGATGCTATTCAGTTCTTGTAACGTGTGCATATCTTTTCAACTCTTTGTTGAAACTTCTTGCACATTTATTTTTTTGACGGGTGCCACCTGTAGGACAGGATATGCTCACCTTTTGCGAACACCTGATATCAGCACTGTTGTTACAGTGATTCATGAGTGCATGCCATTACAGTTTCATTTGTTACAATGAGCTCTGTCCTGAGCTACGTTTGATTTACGTAAACTAGTCTGGGAAAGGCAGTCCTATTTATGGAGCGCTCAACTGATGCGCGATCGATTCCCATCGGTGGGCCCATTGAGCTATTTCTTGTTCCTGCCAGTGCTCCATAACTGGTGTAACAAAGGCCGTGATATGTACTATCCTGTCTGTGCGATGGTGCATATAAAAGATACCTTGCTGCTAATCGAAAAGAGTAGCCCATGAAGTGGCGACAGTGGGTTTCCTCTCTCAATATCTGTGTGGTCCTTAACCATATGTCCAACGCCATATAACCGTAAATAAAATGTGTTGAGTGCATCGTTAAATAAAACATTTCCTTCTATTTCGCCAAATGCCCTTTTGACTGCATTGTGCAGATTGCAGATGACAGTTTTATTGCACAATACAGAGCTTATTGGAATAAATATAGTTGTGATGATATGCAACATTGAACATTTAAAAGTATCTTATCCTTGCGTTTTGATCAAAAGGTTCTGAAACTTGGTACTATGATTTTCAGGGTTAATCTTCACCATCTAATAGAGATATATTTTGGAATTTTGGAATTTTTTATTAATATTTTATAATTGAAATAACAATTTAACATTAGGTGGTCTTTACTAATTCATGAATTACTGACAAAATTGACAATTAATTTAGGATGTTTATTTTATTCAAAATATGTAATGCTTCACCTTTTAGGACGACACATTATGTTATAGTTTTCAATATTTTGTTTTTAATTAAAAGAAAATCCAAACTGATTTATTTTATAAAATAAAGAAGTTAAAGACAACTTTATTATTTTACCAGGTGCCTTTAATATGCTGAATAAAAAAGGTTACTGTAGGAAAAGGCAGAGTTAAGATCAGTTATTATTTTAATAACACTTTTAAAAATGTACTGACCTAAGCACGAGCATTTTTAAAATCGTATTTCTGCAGAAGCTAAGGCAAAATGATGTTTGACAATATGATCGCTCCAGTGAATTAGGATGCCTGACACTTCCCAGGATGGCACACCCTTACTACTTCGCATATAGGAAGACTGCCACTCCCACGATCTCCCATACAAATCCAAACCTGCATAAGACAGTACACTTGGGACATTTTGTAAATATATTGACATGCACTCTTGAATCGCAGACCAAACAATGATGATATGTTTATCCACTGATGAAAATTGTGTACAAGATTTACAAAAGAAAAGACGAAGAAGCATGTATTGCTCAAAATATGTTAAATAACAGCATCATTCATAATTTTAATCAGTGAAGCCTTATATTGGTAAACGTTTTGAAAGCCTTTAGAAGTCCTGCAATGTTTTTAACTGATACATTGCAGTACAGACGGGCCCCTTGCATGTTCATGTACATCTTATTAGTTGGGAAGTAAAGATGGCGGAAGTGTTACCTTGCTCCGACGTTGCAATACTGGTACACGTGGTGCAGCATACATCTCTGACGGTGGAGTTGTAACACATCGCCTTGCCTTCTTTATCAACAAACTGGGAACAGTCTACACCACCGAATCTGCCAGAATCCATACACGTGGTGGCTGATGTGTTAACTGTGACAATGGTGGTTGCCGTTGTACGGGTTGGAGTACTTATAGTCGTTGTAGCAGTTGAAGTTGTAGTCGTTGTAGCAGTTGAAGTTGTTGTAGTAGTAGGAGTTGTAGTAGTAGATGGAGTTGTGGTAGTTGGAGATGTAGTAGTTGGGGTTGTAGTAGTAGTGAGAGTTGTGGTTGGAGTTGTAGTAGTAGTTGGAATTGTTGAAGTTGGAGTAGTAGTTGGACTTGTAGTAGTAGTAGTAGTTGGACTTGTAGTAGTAATTGGAGTTGTAGTAGTTGGAGTTGTTGTCACTGTGTAGTTGCATGTATCACAACACTGGACGTCGTAACTGGATCCATCTGACACTGTGGAGCCACAGTTCTCCACACTACAGCGTCAAACTCTTATCACCGTATTCACAACCTAAAACAATACAAGAAAGACATGATATTAAACGTTATCAGAGAGAGAGAGAGAGACCACTACACTGACATATATAGAGATATACAGACAGATATAAATAAAATATCAGGTTACTACGTTTTGATATCGTGGTTATTTGGCGAGTTTAGCTCACCTGTTACACCGTTATCGAACCGAGCCAAATAACGATATCAAAACGTAGTAACCCGATTTTTTCTTACAACCTCTTTGAAGTTATATTTTTGTAATACGTTTCAATCAAAAGCAGTGAAGAAACTATTTTGTGTAGCAGGTGCCTGAAAGCATCTTGGGAATTGCATAACCAGACAAAACAAATTATGTGATTCCAAATTTTAAATAAAATACTTTGATTATATTTCAAAGTCTGTTGTGTCAAATTAAAAAAGCTGGCTAGTTCACAATGGGAGCGAATATTGGAAACTTGAAAAATAAGAGGTAATTTCATGTTACGGGAAGTGTAAATGCTATATTCATTTATGCAGTTCAACTATTATTGCTGTAAATGGATGTGGGAAAAATTAGTAAATGACCTATCTGAAAATTGAGCAAACACACATCATGCGCACAACTCATTTCCTAGTGACATAACAACACATAGCAACGCCGAGGTTATCATGCCAGTAACGGAAGAGTTATCAGGCAGTGACATAATAACATTTCTAATTATCATGTAGGGGTTATCGGATCACAAGAAGCGTGATTCCATGATAAATATGTATGTGTGTGTGCTATTTTTCAGATTACATACTGTCAGAATTTGAACAATGAGAACATTTGATGTAAATTAGATGCAAATTAATCAGGTCACGGCACTACGTTATTAACATAAAATTTGTTTTGTTTAAAGACACCACTAGAGCACATTGATTAATTAATCATCGGCTATTGGATGTCAAACATTTGGTCATTCTGACACGTATTCGTCAGATCTTTTATATGCACTTCCCCACAGACAGGAAATCACGTACTACGGCCTTTGTATTGACCAGTTGTGGTGCACTGGCTGGAACGAGAAAAACCCCAATCAGTTGAATGGATCCAGAGGTGGTTCGATCTTGCAACGCAAGCACCTCTGGCTAGCACTCAACCGACCGAGCTGAATCCCGCCCAATACCACCCTCCCTGCAGCTATATATATATGCTGAAAACAAGAAACATATATTGCACTAGTTTATTTTTATGTTATGACGTTGCTTCCTAAAATTTCATCATTGATTGGTTACGTGATTACTTGTTATTACACATGAGTTTCGTATGTTTTTTATAAACTCGGTTATGTTGAACCACGTGGCTAATAAGAGGTGCTATAAGAGGTCCATAAATAGAGATTATTATTAGAGTTGGTGAGTCGTACTGATTTTGTGAAACGAATTTCAGGATTCTTGTATTGCCCAAGTGAGTGTTTCATAAAATTAGCATGACTCACATGCGAGTGTAATAATTTCTTTGTTATCCATATTATCCAGAATATGTTTTTAATGAATAACAAGGACCGTGTCAAAACATGCTTTCAAACGAACTAGGAGAACACGTGTAATAACAATAATTGCAATGACGACCTCATATCATGATGTATTGCGCGAACGAGAGTGGGTAATACATGAATTTTGAGACATGCACATATTGTTATGTTTTTATGAATAACAAGGACCGTCTCAAAATGTTTCAATCACAACTAGAAGAAGACGACGAAGTGGCATCATATTTCATGTTATGACGTCACTTCCCAAAATGACGTCATTTTATTAGTTATTACAAGTGAGCGATTTTTATTAAATCGGTTATGTTGAATCATGATGTCATTTCGTCGTCTCCTAGTTGTGGTTGAAACATTTTGAGACAGTCCTTATTATTTAAGGCACAATGCTGCCCAAGGGGTCCAGGGGATAAAACCAGGTTTTTGTTTGTTTGCTTAAGCCTAAACTGTAGATCTCTGGAAGTTTTTTTAAACATGCTGTTAGAACAATAAAGGAAAAGGTAATTTATTTACTTTAATAGATAATCCCCTTTCTTAGTGAAGAATGATTTTGAATACAATGTTATTTGGGAGTACTTTTTAAGTCTCGTAAACATGATATCATTCTTGTTTTGATACTAATTTATGATTGCCGTCACCGCTGCTTTTCTCACTCTCTCTAAACTATATATGCCATTTGATCTCTGTCTGATGCAGGTTTAGATTTGTCCAACCAGTCTTGGGGGAGGCAGTCATATAGGCGTCCTGGGGAGTGGCAGACCTATAGATAAAGCACCTGACAGCGATTCGTGAAAACAATCACGGTCTTGCCAAAATATCCTTTCGACAGCCTTGTGCTGAGATACGATTTTGATAATGATAACGGTTTTGTAGTTTAGATTTGAGATTTAATTTGGGAGTACAATTATTAACTCAGATGATGAAATGATGTTTACTTCCTATGTTGCGTATCGTAGTTCATGGTGGCACTTTTTGTTTTTTAATAGTTCCTTAGTTATCTCCAGTTTGTAGCAGGGTGAGTGAGATTCCGGATTGGCCATTTTAATCGTGATTAAAGATGTCAAAGTGCCATCCAATGATAGGCTATTTCTAAAGTCTGTCTTATGGGTGGGCAATCCGAGTCGCTAATTTTAAAGGCTGTAATCAACCAAATACCGTGCAAATCCATACAGACATAAAGTGATTTTCATTGGCTGATAATTAGCCAGCAGCCAATTGACGTTCATGTCATGAAAACAGAGTTTGTTCAGCATTTAAATAAAATCGAGCGAGTGCAAGTTTTACTAGATTGTTGTTACGGAACAGCGCATGTTCGATATGTTGTATTACTAGTAGCAGGTAACGAACACAGATACCCTGCATAATCAGAATATAATTTCATTCAGCTCTAAACTACAAACTATGATTATGAAATATTTTTAAAAAAAAAGATAAAAAAAGCCGAGATTATAGTAGCGTTACATCAGAGTGAGATTTTTTTTACATATGCGTGAGACTCGCGCCAAATGTGTCATTTTTTTTACATATTGTAAAGTCAGACAACGCGCCAATGTCGATATATTGTACTGATCAGTGACTTCACCTGCTACGTGTGTTTTGACAGGTATTTGCATTCTATTCTTGTAAAGTCAGTAGCAACACACACAAGTCTTGTACAAAAACACTAATCGTCGATATATTGTACTGATGTACAAGTGACTGCGAAGAACTGCTTATCTGAAAAAACCAATTCCTGTGTTTTGCAAGTATTCCTTAGATTCATGTTTGAAGACAGGGTCGGAAAAGAACGAATATTTATGATCATCTTTTGTACGTATTTGATAAATGTTTGATTGTAAATTGGTTAACAAATTGTACGGTAGCAAACTGAATTATACATACAGCAGTCAATTGTTACATAAATACAAAGAACAAACAATATTCAGCCAGGGATTTGAAAGTATTCATAATTAACTACAAAATATAGCAAGTTTTCACCAAACGAGTTACACGTTTCTTTGGAAATGAAAAACATACATGAATATAATGAAACTCATCTACAATCGTAATTACAGTCAAATCCGAATGCCTCGTGAAGAATTCAAATAAGCGGCATTTCAATAAACCGAAGAAAAAAATTACGATTCTCAATAACTCACTACGACGATAGCAACGGTTGTTCACACACCGAACTGGCAGCTTGTTGGGGTGAGAGAGTGGGCCTCATAAATGTGGAATTTTTCGTCAAAAACCGGTAAGTGGCGACATTTTGTGTTAATAAAATACCGATTCCAAGTTCCATATTGTGACTCTGTTGCCATTATCAAGTTTGTCTATAAACTTGATAAATACAAGAGACAACAGTTCATGCCGTTTGTACGCCTAGAAGCAGAAGTGACTAAACATCTAATGACCCAGATAAAACCACCGGAAGCTCAATTAGACTGGCCACAGTCAAATAATTAAAAGGCCGTTATTAACTTCTTGATAATTAAATGGCCATTATTAACTTCTTTTGTATTTGTAAATCAAGTGCAACAAGACCCCACCCCAACCACCCAATATAATCTTGAATAAGTAGTCATTTCCATGTTCTCTGTATTTTACCAGGACGTCTATCTGACTATTATCTGTGTGCATTTGTAACTGATTTGACAGGTAAACTAGACTGGCCAAAGTCAAATAAGTGAAAGGCCGTTATTCAATGTAACAGAAGGAAAAACCTAATATTGGGCCCGATATTGGAATGTCTTTTTTTGTCTGGCGACGGAAAAAATTCTGATAAGGCCTTCTCCACATTGGCTGCTTTTCCTGTTCTCTGAAGCATTGGCTAGATACTGGGCACATATCTCGTCGTATTTCTGAGCCAAAGATAAATCGTTTCCTTTCCGTTTATTTGCCATGTTGACATTGTGAAAAAAAAAGAGTTCTTGTCAATATTTATAGCCAAAAGATGATTAATCCAACTTGCTAAGAAAAATCTCCTACAACTTACCTTTTGTCGGCATTTAACAATTTAAACATAATCATCATAATCGGTCACCCCAAATGGGGCCTCACATTGTGAGCTGCAGAGAAAAATCACGTGATCAAAAGATCCCGCTAAAAATAACACTAGATTTTGTTTTGTTACTGTCACCGACAATTCATAGAGAAAAATATCTGACAAGTGTTTATTTATGGATTAAACATACACTGCTTCAAAAGTGGCCGACATGAGATTAAGGGATAAATACAAAACAAGGTGGGAATGACACCTTGAAATTGTCTCGGCCATTGGGTCACATTTGAGATGAATCTCAGAATGGATTAATTACGATGTAGGAAATGTATGATTAAAACGATTCATCCGAAATAATTAAACTAACAAAAAACAAGTATTGCAAGTCTTTTTCCTTTTTTTAAACAATGAAATTAAATAAAATTAAAAGTATTTATTTTTGCATGTACGATAGTATGGTATTACGTACGATCATAAATTAAAAAAAAACACATCAAGTAACACAAACTTTCCTATGTTTTACGTGCAATTGCCATTCGGCAAGGATAATTTTATATTCAAATATCCGAAAACACGTTAAAAAACACATCCAATTAACCGTTGGATTTTGTATTGTCATAATGGCAAATGGTTCCGTGCAGGACAAACATATTCAAATATCCGAAATATTCAATAATCCGACATCCAATTAAGTGGATTTGACTGTATTACACAATGAACATATTCTATTTTGTAGTGGTACATTTTTCCAACTGCCCGTTGTAGTTTTCTTTTGTTATTAATAATTGTTAAGCTTTTCTCGCATTAACACGTTTCCTCCTGCTGGATGATATACCTAGGTTTTCCAGTTAGTTAAAATTCTGGGTAGTGTTATCAATACACAATACATAATTAATCAAATTACCACCCCGTAACAATGAGTGCTGCATTACATGTATATAACATATAATAACACACACACACACACACACACATATATATATATATATATGCACACACAAAATTCTTGCCACTGTGCCTGCAATAGGTTAATACCTGCTGGTAATGGCTGAATGTACATCCATATATTAACCTCTTGCAGACACAGTAGCCAAACTACTATTATTATTCGAAAATTAACTAATCAATCAAGAATGATTATCAGAGTTTAAACAACACTGCCGATCCGACTCAATAGTCTGTAAATTATGAGTCTTTAAATAGCATTACTTTTGTTACTCTTGCTATTGTTTTTGATTTAATGAAGTATGTTTGTTTTTTGTACTTACCATCAATACTGGGTGCATCTGGAGAATACACACACAGGCCATTTATACACCACTGGAAATATAGCAAAAATAGCGTACAGAAAGGAAAGGCATATTTGTTTGATGACACCTCAGCACATTACGGCTATTTGGTGTCTAATATGTCCTTCAGAATGTTAACATCCCGCAAACCTGGATCCTGTCATTATTAAAAGAATGAATCCATTTTTTCCAAATAGAAAATCTGGACATATTCTTATTCACCACATAACCCTCTTTTGCATAAGTGTGGATCTGGCCCTGAAATTTCAAACCATGAAACACCCCTATGCGGTGTGTAATGGACATACCTAAAATTAAATTAGACATATGATCAATATTGATTGAAGGAATTAATAGAAACAGTTATTTATTTTATGGAATTCTATGATGCTAAGCATCGTAAGAAACACAAATTAGTTTATTCTCGTCCCCAGTAACTCAAATTCGGGTACCAGAACATTGACAAACGTTGACTTTAAGGTTCCATTAAAACATGGTAATTCTTAGAAAAAGCATACATTTAGAGAAGTAAGAGTCACGAATCTGAAATCTACATATATATTTTACATAAGAATCAATGTTCAAACCTTCCTGACTCCCTGATGTATATAAATCAACATGGCTTCTGTACTGAAAATATTTATTAATTTTCTTATGGAATATAAAAACTATAGCTTGAAATGCCCACACTAATACTTTTTTAATTTGTTGTTGGTAATAATGGATTTTGGCGGCACCCACTGTTTACGCCGAGTGGGAACACAATAAACATTTTATATTTTTGAGCTAATTGTGCAACGTTTATATGTGGGGTCGCTTAATGTGTAGTCATTTATCACAAATACGTGTAAACTAGAGAAATATAGTACTTGCAAATTTTAAAAAGCCTGTTAAAGGTAGATATAGAAACCGATGAATTGCATTCCAATTCTAAATTAATAAAGTTAAGTTTTGAACTCAAACCAACTTAAATTGTTTTATTATAAAAAAACCATTTAAGAATTGACCGCAATTATAGTTTGACTCTTACAAGAATGAACGATGTGCACAATGTATGACTTCGCATAGAGTCATACAAAAGTGTGCAATGGGTATGTCTATTCTGTTATAGCATTTTCCATTAATGTATCATATTTAAAAAGTGAACTATTACATGGTATCTGTGTCCCAATTTTATAACTTTAAAAAAATATTTTACATATGTTTTCATCAAAATGGTTGCCTCAATAACCAGGTTAGTTGCAGAAAAGTAGTGCGGGGGGGCCTTAAGTTGTTATAATACAATTTTTAGATATTATTAAACAAATTTATCTCGATGAACCGAAATATTTATGGTCACTCCTAAATCCCATTTGCCCAATTGACGTCATTTGGCAATCACCTGATTCAAATAATAGTGAATAAAAGTTTGCATTCCTACTCAAAATAAGTCTCCATGAAGTTTACACAAACAATACTACAGACATATTTAAAGGTAAACAAAACAAATTGAGACATGTATTGTTAAATTATGTATATTATATAAATTTAATTATATAATTTGACCACAATTACTTTTTGGTTCATTATTTTTTTCGTTTCATACTTGCATGGAGCAAAAAAATAATTGTGGTCATTTCTTAAATGAACGCAAACAAGTAGCACCTCTCGATTGCCGTAATGTGTATAGACGCAAAGAAAATGTAATTATTTCTAAGTAAATAAAAAATATATCTTAAAAAACATTTACCATCAAATTATATAGATTAAATCTTATTTTTAATACAGGTGTTAAGACAAAATGCTAGAACAGCCAATGTATGCAGCTTCACTTGCATTGTCACTGAGGTAATCGATAATGCAGTGTACGGATATCAAAGGTAGAACTGTGCATGCTTTAGCGTGCTGTTCCACCAGTTGCTTTCATACCTGTATAAAAAGAAGATTTAACACTTGTTTAAATCAATGTCACTAATTCCGTCTCACTTTGTTATCACCGCACGTTGTCCCTCTAGCCGCGTGATAACTAGAACAAAAAGTGGGTTTCTCTGGAATCTTGCAGTACATGGAATAACATATTCCATTGACACCATTTTGTAACGTATGGCTCTGAAATAATATGAAAATAATACCATTTATTCATGTAAAATTGACATAATTTCAAAATAATATGATTTTTAAATGCAATACGCTGAATTATTAAACTGCTACTGTTAGCATTGGTAAACATATTAAGATCCTGCTGTAGTATTAACGTAATAGCCTTTCTTAAGTCCAATCACAGGAGTAACACAAATTATTTACCTGTTCATGGGTTCCTGGATTAGTATGTTACGTATTGTTGGGAAAAAATACATACTAGTAAGTAATGTTATTATAGATATCATCATCAATATAAATATATTCTGCTTGCTAAGCTGATTGATGATGACAGACCTGGTGAAAGTTCAAAATTTTGTATTGCATGTTTTGCTAGCACTCCACCAATCAGTCCTTTGGAAAAAAAAATGTTAATTGTGTCACTAAAGTACTATATGAGCTTGAGCGTGTATAGCACCGAATTAAATTACATAGCCGACATTAGAAGGATATGTGGCTAAACCTGCTACACGAAGCGTTTTAATCAACATATGTACTATGGTATCAGTTTTAGCCACACATTTCTATGAGTTTCTTTTGCCATATAGTTGAGTACAATATGGAATGCAACCATTGTAACAATTGCATTGTCAAATTCGTTGGGTTAGTGCCATTGTATTTCATTAGTATCATGTGGATGGCAAAGTCAAGGGTAAAGAATCAACATTACAGGTACCCCAAAAATAGACTCGATTGATGAACGTTTGGTCAATGGGCAGTAACCAGCATGACATCAGTGGGCTCAACCCACTCTATCATGGAATTGGAAACATTGCCCTTGTATTCCTTTTAATTCATTAACTTTAGGAAATAAAGTAATATAGTTTTGTAGGAGACAAGATGGAGCTGCATTAATACAATGCATAACAATTAACCCATTTTGACTTAATGAAGTTTAATGGTTTTGATGTCGGACATTGATAGAAATCAAAGATGCCAACTTAACATTATCAATGTAACATTATATCAATAGTATATGAGGCAACTTTGATTAACCAATTTTTTACCGCGTCGTCGGTACAACTCAGTTTGCGACTGTATAACCAGCATGAATGTCCGCAAATGATCAAATACAACATAATTATCCCTTAATTATCATCCGAATGTTTACAAATGTTCGATATTTTTAAAAGAAAAAAATGTTACGATTTGCACCTAAACCACCACTAGTTCCCTCCCAATTAAACAAATAGGCTGTCATTATTTGTTGCTGACACAATTAAACTCTACATCAGGGCTAGAAATCTCCCAGAGGTATTCCCATGAAGTGACAAACCAACTGTGAGGTAGGTGTTGTGTCCAACCATTGTAGCTTGTCTTGACTCGTGGACTAAATGCCTCTCTGCAGGCCAGCTGATGTGTAACATGCTACTTGAACAATCAGGTACACACTATACAGGACATATTGGAAAACCGCTCAAGCTAATAGCATTTGTGTGAACTTTACTTTAACATGCGATAGTAATTATTGTACTAAATTTCACAATATGAAAACGAAAAACATCAATACCTGACAGAGTTTTGATTCTGGACCGAGTATCCTTTTACACTGATCATCAGGGCTGTAAACCTGTCCTGGCATGCCGAGGACCAATGGAACATCAGCTGTTGTTACCTTTTGTGTCAAGCACTTTACTCCATAGCTGAGATACAAATGAAAAAAAAAACAAACAACATTACATCTGAAACTTGGCACATAGGTCTGCAGACATATCCACTTAAACATCATCTATTCTGAAATTCCATTAAAGCCACAGGCTCATTCTCAGAGAGTAGAGATACCAATCAGCCTCTCTTCAATCAGCTCATTAACATATTTATCAGCCCATGTAATCATGCAATCTAGTCAGTGCAACCAGTCAACCAACTAGCCAACAAGCCAACCAGCCAACATCGAACTATCCCAGTTATAGTCCGTCTGCGTTAAATGTGAACGGAATATAACTCTATAATGAGATTTAACCTGTGCTTATTCATGGCAATTTGTAACGAAACATGTTCAGTTACACTGACACTTAAACTTTTTTATTCGAGCTGATATGCGTTTGAAACATAATAATACATTTATATGGTTTAGCACTATTCATTATTGCATTACTTGTCAATTCATCAGTTACCTTTTGATGCAAACTGACGGTAACCAGTTAGCTAACCAGTCACCATGTAGTCACACAACCACTCAGTCACCATCTAACCAGTCAACCACTCAGTCACCATCTAACCACATAGCCAATCAGTCACCATCTAACCAGACAACCACTCAGTCACCATCGTGCCAGACAAACAGTCACCATTTAAACAGACAACTACTCAGTCACCATCTAATTAGACACCAAATCAGTCACTATCTAACCAGACAATTCATTCACCATGTAAGCAGACAACCACTTAGTCACCATTTTGGTAGATAGTCACTCAGTCACCATCTAACCAGACAACCACTCAGTCACCATCTAGTTAGACAACCACTCATGCACTATCTAACCAGACTACCAGTCAGTCACCATCTAGTTAATACAACACATACATCTATAAACCATCCATTCAACGGCCAACTGGGTGTTTGTGTGTGTGTGTGAGAGAGAGAGAGAGAGAGAGAGAGAGAGAGAGAGAGAGAGAGCGAGCGAGCGAAAGAGAGAGAGAGAGAGAGAGAGAGAGAGAGCACACGCGAGCGTGGGTTAATGGGAACTTACCTTGTTTGCATTAGTGATGTTAACAGATTCTTGAAATACAAAACTGAGCAGGACGAGAACAGCCAGGGGTTGGTCATGTTATGATCTGTTCTAGACCCGTCAGTAGCAGCCATAATGTATTGGTCTTCTCCTGTGCATGTGTTGGTATCACCATCGTGTTTAGATCCAAAACTGAATAACAAATAAAATACCAAAGAATACCAAACATCAATCTTAAAACTAGAGCGCATTGATTTATTAATCATCAGCTAATGGATACCAAACATTTGATAATCTGGACATATTGTCTTAGAGGAAACCCGCTACATGTTTTCCATTAGTAGCAAGGGATATTTTATATGTGCCATCCCACAAACAGGATAGCACATACCATGACCTTATATATACCAGTCATGTGGCACTGGCTGGAACAAGAAATAGCCCGACAGCGATCGATCCCAGATTGACAGCGAATCAAGAGAGCACTTTAGGTCTCACTACACAGTTCACTTCCGGGTAAGAGTTTGTTGTTCATGATCCACTATAGTTCCTAATTGTGACACGTGTTATGGTTCACATATTCACTTCCAGGAATTGGGGTAGAATTAAAACAATATATATGTTTAATGGTAAGCCATCTGGCTATATTTTACCCATGTTATTTTGTAATATTGTGCATTGACTTTTGGGACATGGGTGTATAGCGCAATAGACAGCCGGAGTGAATCGTTAACGAATCACCTGTTGGGACCGGTGTAATCGGAATACATGTCTGTAGGAACAGATGTCTGCCCGGACTTAATCTCCTAGGAATACATGTCCGTAGGAACAGATGTCTGCCCGGACTTAATCTCCTAGGAATACATGTCCGTAGGAACAGATGTCTGCCCGGACTTTATCTCCTAGGAATACATGTCCGTAGGAACAGATGTCTGCCCGGACTTAATCTCCTAGGAATACATGTCCGTAGGAACAGATGTCTGCCCGGACTTTATCTCCTAGGAATACATGTCCGCAGCAACAGATGTCTGCCCGGACTTTATCTCCTAGGAATACATGTCCGTAGGAACAGATGTCTGCCCGGACTTTATCTCCTAGGAATACATGTCCGTAGGAACAGATGTCTGCCCGGACTTTATCTCCTAGGAATACATGTCCGTAGGAACAGATGTCTGCCCGGACTTAATCTCCTAGGAATGTAGAAATGCAAGTCCCAGGATTTACGTTCCTTGAGAATACTGGTCTGACTGCCAGGATATCAAGTCCGGGCCGGACTTGCATTCCTGGACAATCAAAATTTAGGTCCGGTAGTACACATACAAAATCAATAAATTATAATGTAAACAAAACAAAAAGCAGTTTCCTTTCTGGTTTATTTAATTAACTTAGGATACTGGTGCCTCTCGTTATTTAAATATATTAAAAGGCAAAAGTTATTGTGACATGGATTGTTTGGAGTAATAAATTTGTGAATGGATTTATGTATGTAAACCAGAGAAAATGTGCATGAAACAGCTCGAAGAAATGCAACCAAGCAGTTGTTGCAGCGATTGCATACTTCGTGCAAGAAACATGGAATATTCGGGAGAAATCCTGTCCAGTGTTCACCATAAAAGGCCAGACATTCAGTCGCAAATCATTGCCACTCCATGCAGCCTTCAGAAGTCCAGAAGTCAGAAAAACACCATTAGCGAACTGCTTGATGCAATTTTGTCGTGCCACGCCTCAGTGAAAATGACAGATGGCGAGTCATAGGGATGCTTGAATCTGGGACCTCGCACGTCAATTCAACGTCCACAGAAACACCATATGGCACTTATGGCAACGATATCAACAAAACAACCAGGTCAGGGACCGTCCCCGTAGCGGCCGACTACCCGTGACAACCTCTCGCCAAGACACATGGATCTGAACCACGCATCTGCAAAACAGGTTCCAGCCAGCAACACTCACAGCCCATACCATCCATGGCGACAGATGTGTATCAGCGAAGACGTCTACGCATTTATGGCATCTGTGCAAGATGCCCAACCAGAAGGCCAATCCTGACGCCAGAACATCGACATTGACGTCTCCAGTGGTGCAGACAACACCTGCGATGGACAGCATGTGACTGGAGACATGTCCTTTTCACTGATGAATCCGGTTTCCTTCTCCACAGACCTGACGGCAGGACACGTGTCTACAGACGTCAAGGTGAATGTTACGTCATGCCATGTGTTCTTGAAGGGGATCGTTTTGGAGGTGGTGGCATTATGATATGGGATGGAATTACAGCCACAGGCCGGACCTAGACAGTTGTGATTGAAGACAATTTGAATGCTGTGAGGTACCGAGATGAATTTTGCAAACAACTGTGTTATCGTTTTTGCAACAGAACGGCCCCGATATGGCATTACAACACGATAACGCCTTACCAAACATTGCTAGAGTTGTGCAGCAGTATCTGAATCAGAACAAGGTTGATGAGCAACCCTGGCCTGCCAGGTCCCCGGATTTGTCACCAATCGATCATGTCTGGGATGAAATGGAGCGACGCTTGCGACGTCTTCCAAATCCTCCAACAACACTGCAGGAACTCCGGCTGATCCTTCCTCAGGTCTGGAATGGCAATTCCAGGAACTTTCTCCAGCATTTAGTGGCCTCAATGAGAAGACGGTGCCAAGCTTATGTTAATGCTCAAGGTGAACACACTCGCTACTGACTGTGTGGACTTCGCTTTGGACCCCATCTAGCGATGTTGCTCATTTGCATATGGCAGGTGCGCCCTTTTCATGGACTATTGCTCGTTTCCATACCTTCGAACATTCCTCTTTCCATGTTATAACGTTTCATACACGGCAGTACAAACTTATCATCAATTATCTTTGTCTTTTGTGTGTAACAATAAGTTTTGCCTTTTAGTATATTTTCTATTTATTCCAATATTTTCCATTTATATCTTTTTCAAGAGTATATACACATTTTGTTGACCTTATTACATGAGCAGAACCAAAGTCTTTACTCATTGCATGTTGTTCCAACTAATAAATGCTAAAACATTTAAAAGTAATGTTTGAAAACTCGAAAACATTTTTAAATAATTGGAAGCGTGTTACATGTATTAGTGCTCGCAAATACATGCAAGTATAACTTGCCCATATGATATACCAACAAAATTATCTGTTAGACATTGTGTACTGGTATTTGATAATAATAATTTAACTATAAAAATGTGGTATATGCGTTATATAAATTATCTTGTTATTATATAACGCGTGTACATAGGTTGTGTGGTGTGGTGTGGTGGCGTGGTCTAAACATCCTTCTTCAAAGTAAATTTCTACTTGCCACAGTGTAGGTCGTGTCCCCCCCCCCCCCCCCCCCCCCCCCCCGCATAACTTACTGAATATGTGCCTGCTTTGTCAATTGTTCTCATTTTCAAACATTAATTTGGTCTAAGATATTACAAGTCAGACTCTGGGCTCTATGATATCTTAGTCCGAACCAACCATATCATCGATAAAAACGTATGTTAAATGGTTTTCATTAAAGGAAACATGACACGAGACCATATTATAGCTCATTTTAAAAGAAAAATGATATAAAAATAATATACAAATAACTTTATAACAATAAAATACGTGTAGTTAACTTAAAATGAAGAAATTACGCTAATCAGTATCAAAGTACGATTTATGCATATTTCTTCGTGAGCGTTCGGAAAAAAAGGGAAGTGACGTCAGAGCCGCTGTACTCTTCCATTGTTGTTAACTGTTTATATATGGAGTAAGGGGCTTACGATCTTTTCAGTGCAACAGTGCCGTACTGCGCGGCCTTTGGGTGTAAAAATAAACACTTTAAACGATCGGGATTGTCTTTTTATGGTTTTCCAAAGGATTGTATCCAAAGAAAGACGCGTGTATTTTATCGCAAAAGAAAAGATTGGACACCAACACCACATAGTACTTTGGTGTCAGCCTATTTACAGCCCGGAGCCCGAACGTTACCCGGAGACAAATACAGTACTCGGTTGCGAATGCCGAGGTGTACATTGTACATATTTGGCACAAAGATACACCTCAGCATGATGTATTTATATATGTTAAAAACAAAAATGTAGAATTTTTTTATTTATTTATTTTTTTGGAAAAAAAAAATTTTTTTTATGTTAGGGCTGTAGGCCTACATAACAAAATCTGTATTCACCGTCCGAAGAAGGAAACGTCAATAAGTAATTAAATATGGCATATACAAACATGGGATTTGGCATGAGGATACATCTCAGTACGATGTATTTAAATATGTTTTAAAAAACGTGTAGAAAAACAATAATAATTTTAAATAATGTTTTTAATCTTCGGGCGGAATACGTCACAAAAACGTTCCTCATCGCCCGAAGCCCCCAAAGCAACACGAAGTTCAATACAAAATAAACCACTACTGTCGGTGTCGAAATAACTATTATGTTTCATCCACGGGCTGACTTAAGAATCGGAGTGTTGTTTTAGTTAATTGGTCCTTTCTTTCCGTGGCCTGCACATGTGATTCCTGATTGGCAGGTGTATATTGCAGGGTATCGACCAGGTAAGTGATTACCACGGTCTAGACATACGTACAAAATACGTGCCAGTTTTTTTAAGATCACAGGGTATTGTGGCGTAACCTGTCGCGACTATAGTACAATGTTAATGGACATTATCAGCCGCCCTGCTTCATTACTGTAAATAATGCTGTAAAACCTTTGATTAAGTAGACTTTCCCATCTAAAATTACAAAACTGACCAATTACGTAGTACCAAAGAAAATAAAATTATCACTTGGGTATCGTGAGTGGTCGTTTTTACTCTAACGCACCCAACCAATAGGCCTAATAATATGCTACTTTTTTTTATGAGAGAAAAATACTATAACCCCATTTCGTTCTATTGATGCAAATAGAAATATATTTAGTTTAAAAGTTGATTATACTCTCAAGTCATTTATGTTGTTTTACAAGCCAGGTTAATTAAAGTGAAGCGCCTTGTCGTAAATTAGAGCGTTTGTTTACACTGTGCATACAGATTTCATTATGTACAGCCCGAACATAAAAAATGCGATATTTTCTAAAAAAAACCCACCCACAAATGTTTGTCCTACATTTATATTTTTTACATATTTAAATACATCATATCGAGGTGTATCTTTATGCTAAATATGAACAGTATACACCTCGGCATTAGCATCCAAGTTTTGGTTTTGTCTCCGGGTTACTTTCGGGCTCCAGGCTGTAAATTGGTCGACCGGTCTGGTCTGGCACCATCAGTTTCTCCACCCTCCGACTCGCTATCCGTTTTTTCTTCAGTATCACTGTTGTAAGTAAATGTGTGTCTTTCTTCATTTACTAACAGCTCATATTGATACGGCAAAACGTTTTGCGAACGAACACTCATTGTTTTGGTAAGCTGTGCAAGTCTTAGATTCTTTATGCGTGGTACGGACTAATGCTTTTAAGTGTAAGGCGTCAGATCAAGCGACGCGTCTCTGACGTCACGGACCTCGTGATTGCCCTGCTCATTAAAGATCGGCAATTTCCGCTAAGAGCTCGTATCTGGGGTTCTTTTATGGAGATATTTTAAGTAATTAATTTTTTATAATTTTGTTTTTTAGGTGATTCAATGTATAATTAATTGTACATGGTTGGTGCCAAATATGGTTTACTTGACATGTTTCCTTTAAGGTTTATCAATTAATAGAAATATCAATGACTAAGAGTGGGTTTTAACAGCACAATGGGTCACTGCACCAACTAAAACAAAACAGTGACCCCTGAACAATTATTATACTGTCAATAATATTTAAACAGATACTTTTAAACAGACTAACTACTCATGACACTTTTACACTTGACAGTTTTGGTCACAATAGGCATTCAGACTCCTTTTTGTTTTTTTCTTCTTTTTTTTTGGAGGGGGGGGGGGGGGGGGAGGCGGGACGTAGTCCAATGGTAAAGTTCTCGCTTGATACACGGTCGGTTTAGGATCGATTCTTGTTTGTGGCTCCATTTGGCTATTTCTCGTTCCAGCCAGTGCTCCACAACTGGTGTAACAAAGGCTGTGGTATGTACTATCCTGTCTGTGGGATGTTGCATATAAAAGATCCCCTGCTGCTAATCGAAAAGAGTAGCCCATGAAGTAGTGACAGCGGGTTTCCTCTCTCTAACTCGTTTCTTATGCTTATGATGGTCAAGACTGCCATAAGGCAGTCAGTGATAATTAATTCCAAGTGTTTTGATGCTATTTGTAATTGTTCATCTATGAAGGGGTGGGATTTAGTTCAGTCGGTTGAGTGCTTGCTTGAGGTGCTTGCGTCGCAGGATCGAACCACCTCGGTGGATCCATTCAGCTGATTGGGTTTTTTCTCATTCCAATCAGTGCACCACATGTGTTTTCCTGTCTGTGGGAAAGTGCATATAAAAGATCCCTTGCTGCATTAGAAAAAAATGTAGCGGGTTTCCTCTGATAACTACGAGTCAGAATTACCAAATGTTTTAACAAAAAACAAACTTTGTTCACCTATAAAAGGCAATTTTTCATGCTTTTTATTATAGTCCTAGTTATTGCCGTAGTACTAACTATTAGAACTAAGTACAGTTTCAAAGTTTTATTTCAGTGATTTTCATGAATCATATACATGTAATAACCAAAATATCGGAAATAAAATTCCAGCGGACTATGAATACTAGGATTAAAAGTCCTGTGGACTAGGAGTACCAGGAAAGATATTCCCACGGACTTAAATTCCTAGGAATACAAGTCCCACAGACTAGGATTCCGAGGAATGGAAGTCCGATCAGACGAAGATCAAGAGAATCACAATTAATCGAATTGTGACTTACAGTCAAAATATAAACTTATAATACACATTAAAAATTATGTTGGTGTATATAGAAATTGGCTTTTGCTGTTCGCCAAATGTTAAGTTTTTTGGAGTTACAAGTTTTCATATATCTTTAAAAAAAAAATTTAGGCTCCATACTTTTACAAATATATTTCTTCTTGTTGAACATATGGACATATAGCCTACTTTATATCTGTTGTTACATTATATATTTTTGAAAAAAGCAAGATACTCGTCCTACATCAATATGCTAACAAAAATGTAAGACGATTACAAACACTCATGTTTGATCCACAAGTCTATGACGTAAAAAAAATAATTAAGTTGATACTCAAACTTTAAACAAAAATGACATTAATGCGGTTGCGGTCTGGGTGTGTACGATTGCGGAGCGGGCGCTTGCGTGTGTTGTGTTTCCATTAATGCGGCTACTGCCTGCGATTAGTCTAGTTATGACATCCAAGATGCAACAACTGTAACAGCACTTATTGTTAGAACAAGAGCGTATTACGATAGTCCTATATATAGTCCTATCACATACTTTACATTTATCATATAACATCTTACATTTTCAGTGCAATCAAAGTATGTGATATTTTTCAGACCACAAACTTTAAGAATTTGATAACTTTGAAATTAGATGTAAATTGATCGAGTTAACAGCACTAGGTTTATTGACATTTAAGCAAACGTGCTAGGGTGACACTCTATAAATGACATATGCATTCATAGTGATCACATAACAACATTTCAATAGCAATTTTACACTGAAAGCTGTCCAGAGTTCACAAAACAAAACAAAAAAACCCGTTAAGCACTAGTTTATTTTCATGTAAGGACATCCAAAATGACGTCATTCGAATTTGACGTGATTGCCATTCAAAAAGACACATATTCTTACGTCATTTGAATATCTAGTAACGACGGATTGGAATTGAAGTTGTGTGTACAGTTTACAAAAATATGTTGTATTAAGCTTGAGGTTATATGATAAAGATATTATTACCCTCATGTGTTTCGGTATCGTCAATATCATATATTAGGAATATAAATAATGTATTATGCTCATTAGAGGCTCACATAATACTATTTTTATTCTTAATATATGATACTGACAATACCGAAAAACACTGGTATTAACTCTCACTCTTTCTCTCTGTCTCTCTGTCTCTCTCTGTCACACACACACACGATGCAATATTTGACGAACCCGTACTCGCACTGCAGCCACATTAATGGAAACATAGCTTTAAGCTGTTTCCATTAATGCGGCTGCGGTCCGGGTGCGTCCGATTGTGGTGCGGATGCGTCCGTTTGTTGTGTTTCATTAATGCGGCTACTGACTGCAATTAGCTCAGTCATGGATTCCAAGATGCAACACACTTATTGTTAGAAAGAGAGCTTATTATGACAGTATTATTCAAGTTAATACAGAAAATAATTTTAAAACCCACTAACCCCCCCCCCCACACACACACACACCAACAACAATAAATAATCAAAAAGAAGCACCAGTGCATGATATTATAAAAATTAGTACCAACAAGGGGTGTACCAGAACCATGTCTTTTCATGTCATAGAACATATCCTCCTGTACTGTACACACACACACACACGTATATATCTGTACTGTACACACACACACACACACATATATATAAGTGTGACAAAATTTGACAAGCTATAAAATAAAATAGAATAAATCATTTAACAAATATTAAAATACTACTACTGCTAATAACAGTAATATTAATAATAATTAGTATACTATATATATATATATATATATATATATATATATATATATACAGTCAACCTTCGATAACTCAAACTTTGATCTTTCAAAAACGTCGACCTCTCGAAGTGAAACGGCGGTCCCGGCCGAACTGCTATACAAACTAGTAATAACAGACTTCGAACACTCAAACTTCGAACATTCGAAAAACTCTATCTCTCAAAGTAATTTTTTGGTCCCACCATAAACAATTAAGGGATATTGCACTTCCAAAACTCGAAGTTTGTGGAGTGACTGAGCCTTTTAACTGTACCGGTAATACTTTAAAGAAAAATGAGGGTATGTTAGTGAGGGTTTTTTAAAATGATTTTTGTGATTTACAATAATTTTGCTATTTATATTGTGTATTTTTTATTTGGTAAACAAATGTACTTAGTGCTAATCGACATCCAGTATTTTAATTTATTAATAAATACAATAAAAGTACATAGAGATGTACGTCAAATTGATCGGATTTATCTCGTTTCTGTTAATATTTACTTAGTTTTATCATATACACAAAAGGAATGTGCTAACATCTGTGTGTTGGGGACAGGGATGGAGCAGCAAACATGTCTTCCGATATCAACGAAATGATAATACTACAATGCAGTTTCACTTTGGGGTCTGCTGTACGAATTTCGAAAACTCGAACTCCCTGAAACTCGAACTATTTCGTCGTCCCCTTCAACTTCGAGTTAACAAAGTTCGACTGTATATATATATATAGATAGATAGATAGATAGATAGATAGATAGATATGTATGTATGTATGTATGTATGTATGTATGTATGTATGTATGTATGTATGTATGTATGTATGTATGTATGTATGTATTGATGTATGAATATCTATATATTGTATGTATGTCGAGGTTGACTATTACATACATAGATATTAACGCACTGGCGCAGGGGATAATTAAATCCTTTCTGGCCTCAAAAAGTGTCCCATGCCGTTGCTGGGACTCGAACCTGTGGCACCGATTCGCCCGCAAATTGCAAGACTAACCACGATACGCTCTGAGCTATCGAAGCTTCCATAAAAGGAAGTTTCTTTAACTCAACCATATGCATGGGGCCTACAATCTACGCGGTCGATCCCGCTTACGTGCATGAAACAGTGGGCAGACCTGGCACTGGCTAGTATGTATTGATGTATGAATATCTATATATTGTATGTATGTCGAGGTTGACTATTACATACATAGATATTAACGCACTGGCGCAGGGGATAATTAAATCCTTTCTGGCCTCAAAAAAAGGGGTGTCCCATGCCGTTGCTGGGACTCGAACCTGTGGCACCGATTCGCCCGCAAATTGCAAGACTAACCACGATACGCTCTGAGCTATCGAAGCTTCCATAAAAGGAAGTTTCTTTAACTCAACCATATGCATGGGGCCTACAATCTACGCGGTCGATCCCGCTTACGTGCATGAAACAGTGGGCAGACCTGGCACTGGCTAGTATGTATTGATGTATGAATATCTATATATTGTATGTATGTCGAGGGTTGACTATTACATACATAGATATTAACGCACTGGCGCAGGGGATAATTAAATCCTTTCTGGCCTCAAAAAAAGTGTCCCATGCCGTTGCTGGGACTCGAACCTGTGGCACCGATTCGCCCGCAAATTGCAAGACTAACCACGATACGCTCTGAGCTATCGAAGCTTCCATAAAAGGAAGTTTCTTTAACTCAACATATGCATGGGGCCTACAATCTACGCGGTCGATCCCGCTTACGTGCATGAAACAGTGGGCAGACCTGGCACTGGCTAGTATGTATTGATGTATGAATATCTTATATTGTATGTATGTCGAGGTTGACTATTACATACATAGATATTAACGCACTGGCGCAGGGGATAATTAAATCCTTTCTGGCCTCAAAAAGTGTCCCATGCCGTTGCTGGGACTCGAACCTGTGGCACCGATTCGCCCGCAAATTGCAAGACTAACCACGATACGCTCTGAGCTATCGAAGCTTCCATAAAAAGGAAGTTTCTTTAACTCAACCATATGCATGGGGCCTACAATCTACGCGGTCGATCCCGCTTACGTGCATGAAACAGTGGGCAGACCTGGCACTGGCTAGTATGTATTGATGTATGAATATCTATATATTGTATGTATGTCGAGGTTGACTATTACATACATAGATATTAACGCACTGGCGCAGGGGATAATTAATACATGTATGTATGTATGTATGTATATATGTATGTATGCATTAATTGTAATATTTTATTGCCCATGAAGTTATTAAAAATAGTTGAAAGCGCTTGGGTTATTTTACTACGTGCCTTGTTCTTTCTGTTGTATTTTTTATTATTATATATTATATACATTTATTCACAATTATAATAATTTTTGAAGTGATACCCATACCCATCATACCTTTAAAGTACTGGGGATGATTAAACACAAAAAGTAATATTTGTTTCTAACCTCTAGTCTATTGTAGTAATGTTTTGCCACATAATTAGCTGTTGAGCCTTCAGCAGTTAGCAAACAAAATTTAAAAATACGTCAGCAGACATACTGGGAGGGTTTACGTGCCCCCAGTGATAGTTGTATAACTCACTGTATATCTGGTGATGCGGGTAGGCCTCCATAGTACATGGAACATGTCCCCATTCCTACCTTCCCATTTACAAAGCATGAATCCGCTGTTGGATCTTATGGCTATTATTTCATATATACTTACAGTGCACACACACACATACACACACGCACACACACATACACATAGACACACACATACACAGACACACACACATAGACACACACACATGCACGCACACACACATACACACCACAAGACATACTCTAGACACACGCACGCATGCATACACACATACACATAGACACACGCACACACAGACACACGCATACACACACACGTTGGATAAGTTGTAGACGAGGCATGGTTGAAATATTTGGGGAAACCCCTACGATCCAGAGGAATCCTTTGTGCGATTCCTATGCGGACTCTCCATGATCCGATCGAAAAACATCACATGCGTTCCCACACGGACGCCGTACGAAAATAGTATTAATGGAAACATAGCTTTATGTCTGCGAAACGCCAGCCGCAGAGAAATAATCATATATGATGTATATGCCCAAAACGCAAGCCACAAACGCATGAGACGCAACAGTCAGACCACATGCACGTGCCACGTCCAGTCTATATTTGTCTTAACTGACCTGTGTCCAAGTTCATGAGCCGCAGTCAGTATCCCCTGAAATCCTTCGCTATCCTCGATTACCGAAGTGCTTAGTCCTAACGGTTTGCACATTGTAGACAAGTATGCCATTCCTAAGGAGTAAAAACAAAGAAATGAAATATAGATTCTCCATAAAGAAATTATCAATTTGTATACCCAGAAGCCACTGAAAACATTAGTTTTCTGAAATCAGCTTTATTCAAATTTTATTTACTGGACTTTCTGATTTGAGTGTATATATCCAAATAGTTGACTGATTCTCACCTGGCATTGCAATTAAATAATAAAATATAAGATAACTGCTGGAGATATAGCTTTAAAAAGGGATCACAATATCATACCTTGTTAGAAGTTTTTATTAACGTGAATATATTTCACTTTTTTCTATAAGAAACAAACCTTCACCTATAATAAATGGAGTTTGTTTTACTGTATTTTAGCACTATACCACTATCACATGTACACCAATAAGTGTATGGACAGATATAGACACAGGCAAACAGACATGGTCAGACAGAAATACACACACAGAATACATATATACTGTACCCTTGTTTTCTTTTATAATTATATGTATACTGTATACTGTATACATATACATATATGTATACAGTATACAGTAGATACATACATACATACATACACACACACATACATATATATATATATATATACATATATACATACATATACATATACACACACACACACATACACACACACATACATATGTAGGAGACAGAGAGAGACAGAGAGAGAAACACTAACCAATTACGGCTCTTTCTTTAGTCCCATCAATAATACTGTACAAATCATACCTAAATGACACACAAATTACATATATTTTAAAATCTGTAGACAAACATGGAATACTAACGTGTACTAAAGATTCTCTAAACATTAATAACCTCAGTACATTTTCTACATGGAAGTTGTATAATAACATAATTTGGAACATAAAAATTATATAACAGGTTTCTATGTTAATGTTTTTATTTATTTTTTGTTATTTCGGGGGTTGCAATTCTGAGTAAAATGGAGGAAGTATACCATATGTGATAAATTTATATTTATAATATATATTAAGTAGCCACCTGTTTTAACAGGTCATCTTTTTATTCTCCTAAATAATCTAACTTGGTCCTGTAATAAAGCTACGAACTAAGTATTTTATAGTATATACACCACGTGGTACCAAGCAACAAATCCTCATTCCTAGTTCCCAGCCATTTTTGAAATTATTGACATAATTTTAGTTACATTCAGAGAAACAAAATCAGTATATTTTTATATTGTTTTGTTACTGCTTAAACATGCTTTCCTGGCTACACACTTCAACTATGTGGGCTATCTGTGCAGGAACACAATTAAAGATTAAAAGTCATGACCTCTGACGTCGGAAGATGCCAGTAATATATGCATTTGCCTTCGAACCGGAGGGAGGCGGGATTTTAGTTCAGTCGTTTGAGTGCTCGCCTGAGGTGCTTGCGTTGGAGGATTGAACCACCTCAGTGAATCCATTCAGCTGATTGGGCATTTTTCTCGTTCCATCCAGTGCACCACAACTGGTCAAAGGTCGTGGTATGTACTTTCCTGGCTGTGGGAAAGTGCATATAAAAGATCCCAAGCTGCTAATAAAAAAATATAGCGGGTTTCCTCTCTAAGTCTGTATGTCTTACTTACCAAATGTTTGACATCCAATAGCCGATGATTAATTAATCAATGTGCTCTAGTGGTGTCGTGAAACAAAACAAACAACATCGAACAGGATAGGGTGGGGGCAATGTGTTACTTTTAGAGATCGGGGCGGGGCAATGTCCACCTGCTCTACCTCTCGCTTCCAACAGCAATAAAAACCTAATTACGCACATTTGTGGCCATAACCTTACCTTGTAAACAGCATCACGTGATCATTGTCAGGCAGTGACGTGTTAGCAACCCAGGCTTCCAAGTCCTGCAGTGCTCTTTCAGAATACACCTCACCACCTGATGTCGCCATCAGAACATTGTTTTCTGTCCAAGGAGCTTGATCACGAGCCTGTTAATTCATTTTTAAAGAGACAGTCTTTATAGCTTGCAATAAAAAGACATATCATTTGCCTAGTTATTGTTCATTTCATTATTAAAACGCTGCAAAGCCAATTCGAAAATAAAGAACCATTTCTAAGCTGTAGGTCTATACTGGGTCATCAAATTAAATCCCATAGACGACAACAGTAACATGTTTGGCTAAAGCTGGCTGTGGAACATTTCATTCAGCATAAATATAAATACTACAACCCCAAACCCTTAAAGAAAATCAGAATAAAGCAAGCTGCTAGATTTAGACATAATGGGACGCGTCTTTGACTACCGAAGTTTCGCACACAAAAAAAGGGGAGAAAACATTTGCATATTAAAGTTGTGATTAACTTGAATAGTTTGATTAATATAAAGTGCTGATCTGTTAAAGCATGATTAGTTTTGAGATATAATTATATTTCATTGCACATATACACACCTCTGCTACAACGTAACCCGTCAGTCTAATGACCAGACGTTCATCCAAGCCAGTTATACTCTTGTATCGAAGATTTACCTGAAGATTAAAGAAATGTGGTAAACAGAAGCACCATGTACTAGAAATAAACAGAAGCAAAACTGTGATCCACAAAAACGTACCCTGAAAACACAATCGTAATGAAAATGTTTGCTCATTTTCTTGTTCTTTTTCTTTTCTTCCTTATATCCAATGGGAACTCCATGACTGGTATTAAAAAGACTCCATGACTTACTTTAGCAACGCCAACCTGTAACCCAGTCGATTATTTTCTGGACGATTTATGCCTAATTACAAATGTTCATACTACAGCTTATTATGACCACCTTAAACATGGAAATAAACTGTAGTACCAGGGCCATACCCTCCGGGGGCAGGGGCGGAGTTGACCCCCCCCCCCCCCATAAAATAACATACACATCTGAGGGTTTAATTTGTATTGTGTTTCATTTCTTTATAAAAAGTAGTGCCCCCTCCCCCAGGATTTTGATCAGGGTACGGTCCTGAGTACTTTCTGGGAAAATCGAAGTTTGTGAGCATTATAATATATTTCTTGTAGACACTCTGAAAACCCCCCACCTAATAATAATAATAATAAAAATAATTAAAATAATAAATTGAAAGTAAGTTTGAATAGCAATAAAGCGTGTGCTTACGGTTCAAATAATTAACTATTATTATATGTGGAATTTTATCGTTTTGTAATTTTATTTAATAAAAATGACAGGTTTTTAAAAATAATTACAAAAATATGATATTTACTGACAAGTGATGCAATTACTGTTATGTCCCTTATCAGAACTCGTTTCCCTTATCAGAACGTATCGGTGTGCTAAAGCGCTTGCTTGATGCGCGATCGGTCTGGGATCGATCCCCGTCGGTGGGCCCATTGTGCTCTTTCTCATTCCAGCCAGTGCACCACGACTGGTATATAAAATACTGTGGTATGTGCTATCCTGTGGCATGGTGCATATAAAAAAATCCCTTGCTACTCATTGAAAATGTAGCGGGTTTCCTCTCTATGACTGTGTCAAAATGACCATGTTTTACATCCATTAACCGACGATTAATAAATTTATGTGCTCTAGTGGTGTCGTTAAACAAAGCAAACTTTCTTGCCCTATAACGTAATGATACCAATCAATTCTTTTTGCTAATAACATTAAAAGGTTCTAATTAAATTAATATCATCTTGTTAAATTGATGTATTTAATGTTGAATTATTAAAATGCACAGTTCAAATGAAATATGTATTTGAAAAATATAATAATTATATTACGAATTATCGAACCTTTTTATTAATTTAAAGCACCCACTTAATTTGCAAGAAAACCGCTTATTATATAACATGATAATTATTTGATATCATGATATGTCCTTAATACGTTGTATAAAAGTAGAAGTTGTTTTTAAAAGAATTAATAGTAAGATGCAGAAAAGTACTTGTATTTTGAAACATTTTGTTACATCAGAAACATTGACGGGTAAATATTTAACTATTTTTTAAATAGATTTTCGATTTAGTTATGCTTGTGTTGTGTTAAAGAAACACTACTCACGTAAAAATTCACATTTTAGTTTATTTTTTATTGTCATGACACTTATTTTCAAAATACCCCGTTCATGAAGTAGGCAAAATATTCCCGAATGTCTTGAAGTGCATGGACTCTTCTTGTGGCCGTAGTTAAGGATGAATCTGTGCGATTATAGTGTCTGAAAATAAATATAATATTATATATAGTTAATGTACAACCAAACCTTCTGAAGTGATTTATACCATTTGGTTTGTACCTGTCTAATGGTAGAGTCAAACTACCAACTGCCAGCACAAAGTTCATCAACTTTCTACTCTCACGACTTCCTCGACTGTCCAGTTGCTAGTCTGAGCACTTTTACAACTCGATTCTCATTTATAACACATTAATTGGTAATCTGAGCACACCCGTCTAAGTCGGGAGTTGGGGAAATTACAACACAACCGTCGAGTTGGCCAACTGTCGTAACAGTTGACAGTCTCAGCCTAGCATTATACGACTGTCCAGTTGCTAGTCTGAGCGGTCTTACAACTCGATTCTCGTCAAATATAACACATACAACCGATTAGTTGTTACTTTGAGCGTAACTGTCTAAGTTGGTAGTGGTTGAAATTACAACACAACTGTCGAGTTGGCATTATTAAACACTAAAACGAAAGGAAAGGAAAGACCCTAAGCACATTTTAAACTTTAGTTATTTGGTGACTTAAGTACGGGCATTGCAACGTTAAGTCTATAGAGTGAGAGTGGAAACGAGCTTCAGTCACAAAAGCTTCTACCTAAAAGAACGAATAGCAATGGACAGAACAACGGGATATAACAGTATGGAATATAACACAACACAACGCAGAAAGGTACAGACAAAATACATACAGAAAAAAACAAAACAAAAAAACGATAGAGTACATTATACAAAATAAACCTCGACCCTCACAAAAACATTTTGTCCCTCGGGTTGGAATTGACTTATCAATTCATCACAATGGTGATAGATTCTATTATTCTTTAGTAAAACGGGAACCTTCGCAGATACTTAAGCACGTGCACTGTACTCACCTTTGGTAAACTGAGTAGTCAATAACAGTTAGGACATCGATATAGTACTCTGTTGTCTCTCGTTTCTGTCGTGCATGTGTGGAAGGATTTAACAGAAGTATGTCTTCATAGTCGGACTTTGTAACAGTATTTGAAATAATTTCTTCAAATGGAGCTGCAACGTAGATGTTTTGGGAATTATTATAGTTTGTTAATATTTACACAAATTACGCACGCAGATGTAGAAACAAACAAGCCAATTTTGTCTTAGGTTCTTAAAATATAATTTAACACAATGACATTTTGCAGGTAGTGCAAACCTAAGATATGCTGTCTTAAATTATAACCTGATTAACAACCAAGCAGGTGGTAATTACTGATGTTTCAAATTGCTATTATTATACAATACAGAATAATAAAATGAGAAAATATATAAAACAAAGTAATATTCCCGAGGAGTACATTTTTAGTTTATTTTGAATGAAAAACAAAACATACGTGCTTCTACGTAATCATCTCTGATAGGAACAACCGGCTGATTTTCAACAATGTATTCTTCTTCATCACGTGGTGTCCCTCTACGGTCACGTGATTTGGGTTCCAGCGTATACTCCTTGTCGTGTAAAGATAAAATCCCTCTCTAGAAAAAAACCAAGAATATTTGTTTTAACACCCTGGCATTTCGTTCACTGTTTGACTGGGTGTCATAAATGTTCTCTCACTGTATCTGCATAACACACACACGTGTATATATTCTGACCGATTCTGAAAGTAGATCGGTGGGGGAAAACGGATCGTAACTGATGATTGATGAAGTTCCAATAGATGGTCAACGTCTCTCTCACCAGGCCGTGTCTAACATTATCATCCGATGATAACAACTTTGACTTTGAATTATTTTAACATGCCCATATGCCACTATGGTTTCAGACATGTCTCTCCCGGGTCCTGTCCCTGGATAGCCAGGGGCAGGACTCGGGACAGAAAACCAGATAATAACTACAGCACTTGAATATTTTTAACGGAATTTGTTCAGAAACTGAATTGTTGACAACAAGAACAAGAACTTACCAATTGAAGATGTCTGTTGTTGTCTTCACCGAAACAAGACACCGTCATCGCCGCGTCACGTGACTCGTCCTGAAACTGAGCTTCATGCTGAAACACCCAACAAGATATCTTACTAAAACATGTTTGTCAGAAACCAGCATTAAAAAATAACCAACAACAATACAAAACCCAACCAACAACATTTCTGTTATTTAATGCATTCACTTCTGGCATGTGGAAAAACTAAAATAATGAGATTAAATAAAATGTGTGTGCGTGTATGTGTGTGTGTGTGTGTGTGTGTCTGTGTGCATACTTTGACTGGTGCAGGGGCAGATGGACGGATGCATAACTAGTTGGGAGCTTGTACCTATACGGGTGTACGTGTATGTTTATGTCTATATATTATGGATGGATAGGAGAATAGAGGTGTATGCATGTGTATGTATGTGTCTGTCTGTCTGTGTGTCTGTTTGTATGTATGTATTGATGTATGATAAATATATCGTATGTATGTCGAGTTTAACTATTACATACATAGATATTTACGCACTGGCGCAAGAGGATAATTAAATTGTCTCATCCATTGCTGGGACTCGAACATGTGGCATCGAATCGCCTGCAACTTGCAGACTTGCCACTATAATTTCTCAGCTATCGAAGTAAAGAAGTTTGTTTTGTTTAACAACACCACTAGAGAACACTGATTTTCAATGGCTATTGTATGTCAAACATTTGGTCATTCTGACTCGTAGTCATCAGAAGAAACCTGCTACGTTTTTCCATTAGCAGCGAGGGATCGTTTATATTTACTTTCCCACAGACAGTAGAGGGGATGATTTTCCGCGATCATGGAAAAACGGACGGAATCGCGGAATTTAGTAACTGAAACGGAATTTGCAATTTTAAAAAAGTAACCTTCAAAAGTTGTATTTCTGGTTTAAGCACCATAATAAATATTTTTAGTAGTTTTAAGATTCAATATTGATAATATAAGCATAATGTTTTGGTATGCGAACTTCATGGAGTGTACTGTATGCCTAAATATTTTCAGAACCGTTAATTCTTGGAAGTTACACTTAATTGCTGTAAACTTGCAACAAAGCATGTGACTGTTTACCCGTGTCACTTTACATAGTGAAATAACTTGAAATGTAAAAATAAACATTTACTAATAAAATTTTAGAATGTTGATTATATTATTATATAATCAACATTCTAAAATTTCTAAATTTCTAAGATTTCTAATACGTTCAATTTCGATATTTTTCAATAATACTTATTACGATTCAAAAGCATAGCCAATTTACACAACGCTTTCGCCAGAAAACGTAATTTCGTAAAACTTTGGGCATATTCGTTAATTTGTACGGAAACATTTCACATTTATAGTCCGTCCCACGGGGAACGCCTTTTTTCATGCTACGGAATTTACTACGTTATTTATTTCTGAACCGATTGTTTTCTAATTTGCACACAAAAATAGCATTTTACTTTTCTTCTCACCGGTTTATTATTGTAACACATGTAGCATGTGCTACAGACCCTGCGGTTCAGGAGGTCCTGCGGTGAGGCATTGTGTACAGGGTGTTGCAAAATATATATCTTGGGAATTGGACCCAGCTATTATTTGTGCTACAGGCCCCGCGGATCCTTAAACCAGCTCTGAATATATAATTCTAGGCAAATATATATTTTTTTAAAGTTATAAAATAATGTCGAAACTTTAAACGATCGACAGAACAGTGTTTAGTTTCGGTTCACTACCACTGGCCTATATCCAGATTGACCCGACCTCGTTTGAATATGTAATTTGTGCACACAGTACGCTAGTTAGGTTATAGAGAAACATACATGTGTAATCGTGTGAGTACTAAAATAGTAATTCTTACGTGTGCCCAGTGTTCGAGATTAAAAAATTTGGGCAATATCCCAGTTGGATACTAACATTTCAAAACCTGGTATCCCACCTGAGAATTTAGTATCCCGCTTAAATGATATTCATAAATAACATCGTAACAAACTTGGACGACACTGTTACTTAACTTCACCGGTAAATGACGATTTTCATTGGTTTATCGAAAAATAAAAATGCAGGATTAAAAAAATCAACAACATTATATGGTATCCAGGTGGGATACTGGGTTACTGAAGTCTGGTATCCAAAATTAAATTCTGGTATCCCCGGGATATTGGGATACCGTTAATCTCGAACACTGGTGCCCCTCTCCCCCCTTTTTTTTTGGTTCACGCTTTGTAATCATACTGAAACTAATAAAATGTTATCAGGTATTTATTTATTTATACATATTTTTTGGCAACTAATGTAAGATTACGAACAAAAAAAAAAAGTTTGTTTTATTTAACGACGCCACTAGAGCACATTGATTTTTAATCTTATCATCGGCTATTGGACGTCAAACATATGGTCATTCTGACACTGTTTTTAGAGGAAACCCGCTGTCGCCACATAGGCTACTCTTCTTTACGACAGGCAGCAAGGGATCTTTTATTTGCGCTTCCCACAGGCAGGATAGCACAAACCATGGCCTTTATTGAACTAGTTATGGATCACTGGTCGGTGCAAGTGGTTTACACCTACCCATTGAGCCTTGCGGAGCACTCACTCAGGGTTTGGAGTCGGTATCTGGATTAAAAATCCCATGCCTCGACAGATTACGAACAATACATTACGAAAGTTCTTGTTCATATTTTCGTGAAAATAGCGGGGTTTGTCAACGGTGTGTTTTGTTTATAAAACACACTTACCCATAATCCATCAAATGAAATGAAACTGAAAGCCACACAATCAACAATTATTTATTGTTTGAATTTAAGGGAGAATAGATCTCTTTATTATTATTAAATACAAAAAATAATTAACCGTAATTAAGTTCGTGGCTTTGTTTTAACCGCGGCTTATTTAAAGGTGCAGTTTATTTACGGATGAAGGTGGGAACCAAGTGGTGCGGTTTATACACTTTTTTTTTTTAAAGTTTGTTTTAAAAATTATTTTTACAGGTATTTAAAAAAATTGCAATAGCAACCAGCTCAGAGCTGGAACAATATAACAAATGTATATAGTTTATAACAATAAAACATGACACTAATTGAACACAAAAACGGAAAAAAAAAAAAACGGAATTTGCAAAAATATGAAACGGAATGTGGCAAAATCTGAAACGGAAAATCATCCCCTCTAAGACAGCTATCGAGTCATCCTTGTATGTGTGTGTGTATGTATGTGTGTGTGTATGTATTGATGTATGAATATCTATATATTGTATGTATGTCGAGGTTGACGATTACATACAAAGATATTAATGTATGTATGTGTGTATGTATGTATGTATGTGTGCGT